>NW_026056255.1:0-80382 GCF_023757985.1 Alternaria ethzedia
GCACTAGCTAGTTATAGTATATAATATACTAGATAGCTTTAAGAAGTTTAGTAAGTATATAAAGCTTAAGCGTGCTCTCTATAGACTAAAGAACTCTTTACTACTCTAGTATAAAAAGCTCTTACGCATAGTAAAGAAAGTAGGTCTTATTACTTCTAAAGAAAAGCTTTATCTCTTTTTTAATAAATAAAGAAAAATTCTTCTACTCTTCTATATTAATAATATACTACTTATATATTACTATACTACTTATTAAGAAGCTTTATAAGTTACTAATATAATAAAAGTAGTATATAATTTAGAAGAAAAAGGCCTAGTTAAATAGTTTCTAGAAGTAAGAGTATTATGTAATTACGCTACTTATACTATAACACTTATATATAATAAGTATTTAGATAAGCTTACTAAGAAGTTTAACTTAGAAAGTATATCTTTAAGCTCTACTATACTACTTCTAAGCTAAGAGCTTATAAAGTTAATAGGTAAAGTAGATAAGAAGGTAGTTAAAGACTACTAAGAGTATATTAGATTACTACTCTATATAGCTATTATACTATAGTCTAATATAGAGAAAATTAAGCTAGAAATAATAGATTTAGATAATTAGAATTATAATTACTACTCTTATAAGATTAGATAAAAGTAGCGTAATATATATAGGTAAGCGCGTAAAATACTAGTATAAAAGAAAGAAAGTATATAATTAACCTAATAGGTACTTAAATACCTATTATAATATACTTTCTAGATAAGCTATATTACGCGTAGGTTATCTATTTTTAGCTACGCGCTACTTATATAAGTATTACGTAATTAAGTAGAGCTATACGCGCCTAGACGCGTATAATAATAATAAGGCTAGCGTCTACTAATATTTTTAGCTTTAATAATTACTAAAATACTAACTATAAGTACTTTCTAGAAGCTTTTATCTTACTCTAAAGTGTCTACTAGTTACTATATAAAGCTCTAGTAGCTTATAAAATTATCTCTAAGGTACTCTAAATACTTATAGTACTAGTTACTACTTCTAGTAAGTAGTCTAACTATAAGCTAACAGCCTATTAGTTTATAAGCTATCTAACTTATTAGTAGACGCTTACTATAGCTATTTATATAGATTCTTTAGCTAATAAGTAGTAAAAATAAGTTTAATAGCGCCTAGTAGCTATAGCTACTAGCTAAGCTACCTACGCCTACTATAACACTACTACTACTACTACTACTAGAAAGACTTCTACTTCTTAGAATAAGAAGAAGTAAGCCTTAGGTATAGTAGTGCGTAAAGAATAAGAGAAGAAGAAAAAGAAAAAGTAGCCTAGGCCCTCTATTAGTGCTCTTTCTCTATTACGTCTACTAAGAGTAATACTCTACGTTAGATACGTTTAAAGCGCGCTTACTAGTTATAGTAAAGAACTTTACTTTAACTAGGTAAGTAAGAAAAATATCTAGTATAAGTAGTATAGTTATAGGTACTTATATAACTCTATATAAGTCTTTAAGCTTCTAGACTACTATTTACTTATACTAACTATTTATAGACCTAAGATTATAAAGCTAATAGCTCTTAAGTTTATCTACTTTCTCTAGTTTAGAAGTAAGTAGAAATAGAATAGGCTACGCGTAGCTATTAAGTTTCTTCTAAATAAAAAAGAGGTCTATAGAATTAGCGCTCTACTAATATAGGCTAAGTAGTATAAAGTAGCTTATAGTTATATAGAGGCTAAGACTAAAGTAAATAATATAGCTTTAATAGCCTCTAGTAAAGTTAAGAGCTCTAAGTAAGTATCTTCTCTACTTATACTCTTAGTTTTAACTAGTAAGACTAGGTAGTTAGAGTATATAGTAGCTTAATAGAAGCTTTTTTACGCTAGCTATATAGAGAGATAGTAAGTATCTAGAAAAGAGGTAAGATCTCTTTATCTAGTTATAGAGCGCCTAGAGTAAAGTCTAGTACTACTCTATAAATATATATTTAGACTTACTAACTTTTCTTATACTTATTACTTATTTATAAGCTTTAATTAGTATTCTTATAAGCTATCTATCTTAGGTTTAGCTACTTTTTAAAGGCCTTAAACTTCTACTTAGGTAAGTACTTAGTAAGGCTATCTACTAATATATTAATAGTAGACTTATAGAGTACTTTAAAAGAGCTCTTACTATACTTCTAGTAAAGCTATATATTCTAGATATTAATATAGTAGAGCTTAGTAGAGATTCTTTTATTACTTTCTACTATAAGTCTAATAGTCTACTAATTATTATAAAAGATCTACTAGGCGCCTATAATAAGTAGCTAAAGCTTAGTAAATAAGTACTTTAAAGCTATAGTCTTTTTAGTAATAGCCTTAAGAGTAAGAAGCTCTACCTTAGTAGTTAAGGTTATAATAGTTAACTAGTAAGTAGTCTACTATATAATTAGGCTTCTAAAAAGTATTATAATATATTTATAAGAAAAGTAGCGCGTCTTAGTATTATTTATAAAGCTTACGTTTCTATAGATCTAGAGCTTCTTATCTAACTTTACCTCTTTACTATATATAATACTCTTATATTATAAGTAGTATAAGTATATAATAAAATACTCTACTACCTTAAGATAAGCTAAAAAAGAATTAGTTAGAAACTAAGAGAGCTAGAAAACTATATATATAACGTTAGAGCGTATTATAATAGTAGAGTATAATACTAAGCTAACACACTTTTAATAGGCTTTAATCTTCTACTTTAAAGTGTCTTCTTAGTACTTTAGAAGCTTACTAGCTAGTAGAGGTATCTCTAGAAAGTAGCTACTATCTTTAAAACTAAACTTCTTTATAACCTTATTAAGGTAGATATTATAGAGTAGTAAAATAGTATCTATAAAGTAATTATATATAACGCGTACTTCTAAGAACTAGTTTACTACTTTTTTATTATTAATCTTATAGATCTTCTTAATTCTACTAAGTAGCTTAGTTACTTCTAGATAGTATAACTTAGTAAATATAAGTAGAATATTATCTATATAGAAGAGTATAAAAACGCGTTAAGTAGTGTTATAGTATAAATAAAGCTTTTTCTTACTAGCTTATAGGCTAAGCTTTAAAAGAGTATTTAAAAAGTTATTATACTAGAGAAGAGAGCTCTTACGTATACTATAAAGAGCTTTCTTAAGCTTAGTGTAGTAGCTTTTTCTCTAAAAGCTATCTAGAAGCTTATAGTATACTAGTCTATTACTACTAACCTTAGTATTTAAGAAGACTACTATAATATTAAGCTACTAGATCTTTATATTAAATTTAGTAGTAATAGCTATTACTAGATAGAAGAATTACGTAGTAAGTGTAGTAGTATAGGTTAAGTAGAGCGTATTCTTAGTTTATATATCTCTATATACTATAAAATATACTTTATACTTTATAAAATAGCTATTCTTATCTACTTTATATATAAAGACCTACTTAAGTAGTAAAGAGTGTTTTTTACTACTTATATACTCTACTTTCTTCTAGATATTAGCTATAAGTAGTATATTAATCTTCTAATATACTACTATCTTAAACTTATCTTTATAAAGATAGTTATAGAGGTACTTCTAAAGCGTTAGAAGCGCTAGAAAGTTATTCTAGTAGACTTAGCCTTTATTAGACTTATCTATAATTATAGTAGTAATAATATAATATAGTATTATATACACGCAGTCTAATAACTAATTAGAAGTACTATAGTAGGTCTCTAAGTTATTAAGCTACTTAGAGTTAAATAGTAAGATATAGATATCTATACTCTTAAGATTATTATAATTATTATAACTATCTAAATAACGCTTACTTCTATATATAGAAGATCTATAGACCTTTTTTACATACTTACACTTAGTAGGTAAATTTTATAGATTAAGTAGAGAGCTATTAGATACTCTTCTATTCTAAAAAACGTTTATTACTATAGATAATAGAAGTCTATTACTTTAGAAGTTATCTCTCTGCGCACCTAATAAGCTTACTAATCTAGTTACTATAAACTAGTACTTACTAGAATTAACGCGTCTATTACTAAGCTACTTAGTAATACTTATTATATTAGAAAGCTTTAGTATAGCTTTTAGTAATAGTAGTTCTATAGTACATTTAGTAAGTCTTATATATACTCTCTACGTTTCTCTAGCCTAGAGATCTACTTATATAAAACCTAACTCTTCTAGATAAGCTTCTAATAAGCTATTAAGTAGCTTATTTATTTAGTTAGATAGTAGCTTACTATTATCTATATTACCTTACTAAGAGAGTAATAAAAGCTTATTATAAGCCTTTACTACGTTCTTCTACTTATTCTTATAGAGAATATTAACTATAATATAAGTATTCTTCTTAAAAGGCTTCTACTCTCTACTACTATAGAAAAGCTACTTATTAAACGTTATATTACGTATAGTAAATACTTCTCTTAGTAATAGAACTTATATATAGTATATATTAAAAGCTTAATAGCCTACTAAATAACTAATATATTCTCTAGATAGTGTTTTAAAGCTCTTTAGCTTATGTCTAGCTACTTTATTTTTATTTAAAAAATAGACGTAATACTTATAGGCGTATACGCTACTCTAATTAGATTATAAATTAGTAGAAGCTCTTTTTATAAGCTTAGGCTAATAATATCTAAAGTATTCTATAAACTACTACTCTAGCTTCTTATTAGAAGAGTATAGAGTATAAGTATATAAGAGGCTTATATTATAGAGCTAAGTAGTAGTAAGCGCTACCTCTATCTAGAAGTACTTAGATAGATTAGCTTTTTCTCTTATCTTAATCTATTTAGTAATAATCTCTTATCTAGCTCTTTTAGCTACTCTATTAGGCTTATAAGTATAAGAAGAAGTAAGCTCTAGTATAATACTATACTCTCTTGCTTATACCTTATAGTATAAGTTACTACGCTATAAATTAGTTAAAGAGTTATTATTAGAGCTAATTTTTATAATAAGTAAGTAATAATAAGTTTAGATAAGCGCTTAAAACTTCTTAAGAGCTCTTATTATCTTCTTTATCTTCTTAGAAAAAAGTAAGTAAAGATAGACTTTACTACTATACTTATTTTTAATAAGTAGAATCTACTTTTTTTTTAAGCACTCTTTAGGTATATTAAAAAGATTCTATATAATTCTCTAGAAAAGTTAAAGAGCTTGCTTCTTTAGCTAATAAGAGATAACTTACTTTATATAAAATAAAGCGTAGAACTTATACTATATATATATAAACTTTTTAATTCTTACTCTTTAAGTATTATATATAAGTACCTTAAGCGTCTTAGAGTCTAAGTAACTAGTATAAGTATACTAAAGGTCTTCTAAATTACTATATAGCTAAGAGGTAAAGCTAAACTTTATTCTAGATATTATATTTATAATAAAAGTATTATAAATAGTAATTAGCTTATATTCTATAAATGTAAGGTTTAGCTTACGCTATAAAGTAGCTACTATAGTACTTCTTACTAGTAATCTAGTATAAAGAGTATTATTAAGACCTAGATACTAGATTCTAGATTAGTTAAAATAAGCTTCTAAGACTATATTAATATAGAAGCGCTCTATAACTACAACGCTAGTAAGTATAAGATTAATACGTTTACTACTTATAAGCTTAATAAAGCTCTTTAGAATATATATACTATAACTAAGAATAGAAAAAGTTTATATATCTACCTTAACTATCTTAAAAGTTCTAGCTAGTTTAAAGTCTAATAATAGAGAGAAGTAGTTAACTAAGTAGATAGCTACTCTATTATTAAGAATAGTACTAGCTAAGAAAAGATAAGCGTTATAGTCTATAGTAGAGTAGATACCTAGCGTTAGCTAAAGTATACCTAGGTTAAGAAGTATAGTAACTATATTTCTAAAGTACTTTTTATTATTATATAAGCTTTCTAAAGAGCTTAGAATAGAGTATCTCTTACTAAAGAGCTTTATACGCGCCTTTTTAAAGTACTTTATACTTAAGCGTTTAATAATTATATTTTTATTCTCTTATAAAAGCTATTAAAAGCGCTTTTACTTAGCTCTAATAGTAGTAAGTATATTATAGTACTTTTTAATAGGCTAGTAGTAGATCTAAAACTTTAGAGTAGCGCAAGAGTAGGTAGTAAGCTTAGTCTAGTTTAGTAACTTAGACTTAGCGCTAGCCTTATTAGTAGATAGAGCTTCTCTAATAAAGGTAAAGATTCTATATAACTTAGAGTAAGCTACTTAATACTATATAAGCGCTAAAAAGAAGATTCTAAGCTAAGAAAGTATAAAGATTTTTATACTAAGCGCCTAAGTAGTAATTATATTATACTTTATCTAAATTACTTAGTCTATTACTATTCTAAGTATTAGTATATTAAGAAAGTTATAGATAGTAAGCGTACTATCTACTTTAGAAAGCTTATATGTCTTTATACGTATATAGAGCGCGTTCTACTTATAGTACTACTACTCTAGGTTAGTCTTTACTAGCTTAGCCTTACCTAAGTAAGTATAGTAGTTCTCTCTAATCTACTTCTTAGTTATATTATTATAAAGCTATAGTTACGTTTTAAGAAACTTTATAATTACGTAAAGAGACTAGTCTTAACTCTTAGCTAGCTTAATCTATACTAGAAGTAGTAGAAGTAAGTTAATAGTTATATTAACCTACTTCTTAAGCTTTCTAAGCCTACTTTAGATACTTACTAGAAAAGTAGATTTAAGCTTCTATACTACTAGTTTCTTATTCTAGAGTGCCTTTTTATTATACTTACTAGTTTCTTTCTCTAGATAGATAGAATAATTAAAAGCTTTAAAAAGGCTATTTCTAGAAGAAAGTATTACTAAATTAATTTTTTTTTATACTTCTAGAGAGCGCGTATTAAATTTAAGCTGCGTAAACTACTTAGGCTAAGTAGAGTATTTCTTAAGAATTACGCTACTTATTAGAATAAGTGTTAAGCTTACTAAGAGGCTATAGTTACTTATAGCTACTTATAGAGAAGGTAGTAAGTAGCGCGCGTATTACTAATATACTTAGAGTTATTAGAGAGAAGCGCTACTATAGGTATAGATAGTTAATATAAAAGAAGCTATAAAAAGCTAGTTATTTTACTTATTATAAGGTAAAGAGTTAAATAAAGATTAGAGAAGCGTCTAAATATATTATTTATAGTATTATTATTACATAAAGAGAGTAATACCTATACTTTAAAGCGCTAGGCTTATAACTATTAAGAAAATTAAGCTAGAAATAATAGATTTAAGTAATTAGAATTATAATTACTACTTTTATAAAATTAGATAAGAGTAGTGTAATATATATAGGTAAGCGCGTAAAATACTAGTATAAAAGAAAGAAAGTATATAATTAACCTAATAGGTGCTTAAATACCTATTGCAACAAAAGTTACTACTACTTTTATTACTATCTATTTCTTTTCTTTTTCTTCTAGAACTACTTTAGTATTAGTACTATAGTAAGAAAGAATTATCTAGATAGTCTTATTTTAGTTTTACTTCTAAGTTTTATAGTAAGTAGCCTTTTTCTTTATACTTTTACCTTTAACTTTTTATAGCTTAATAGTATTAGACTAATCTATAAAGTATTTAGTAAAGCTAGAAAAGTTTAAAAACTTAGTTATTTAGTACTTCTATTATAGCTAATTATTAGATTCTTTTAGTAGCTTAATCTACTAAACCTTAGTAAAGCTTATTATTTCTATAGTATTATTTTTATAGTAAAAAGAGTAATTCTAAATCTAATAGTGCTATATATTTAGTCTTTACTTAGTAAATAATAGCTTTTCTTATTTAATATTTAATTTTATTTTCTACTTACTATTAGTATATAAAGATCTTAGAGTTAAGAAAGTTATAGTAGGCTTATTTACTTTTAAGAATTAAAAAGCTAAGTATATAAATTAAAAAAGTAATAGCTTTAAGGCTAAAAAAGTTATAAAAGCTAGCTTAACTAAGCTAACTTTTAGTAGTAAAAAAGCTAAAGTAGCTTAAATTAGTTTTAAAGCTTAAGAAAGTGTATAAAAAGTTATTAGTATTAAAAGAAGTTAATTTAATATTAGCTATAAGATATTAAAAATAGTATATATTAAGCTACCTTTAGCGCGTTAAAGGCTATAGTAGATAAGATTAAAGTAAATATTATAGTAATAATAAGTTTATATTATCTATAAGATCTTACTTATACTAGTAGTATTAGTAGTAGTAGCTAGTATATATTATCTTTTTCTTTAGTAGTAGAACTTAAAATAAAAGAGCTAGAAAGTATAGACTATATTTAAAATAAAGTACTATACTTATTAGCTTACTAGTTAAGCTAGCTACTAAAGATATCTACTAGCTATATTTACTTAAAAATTTTACTTAGCTATCTATCTAGCTTTATACTCTCTTTCTTTACTACTACTAAGTATCTTTTCTCTTTAGTAATAGTAGACGCTACTACTATTCTTAATCTAAAACTAGATCTTTTTTTATAATCTAGAACTAGATTTTATTTTAGAAAAGCTAGAGCTAGTTTAGTAAGCTACTAAAGAGATAGAATAATTTAGCGCTTTTAAAAGCGCTATTAGTATTTTAGCTATTTATTAGTATTAGAGACTTAGCTATTTATTATTTATAGCTTTATTACTATAGTCTAAATTTAGTAGTTCTTCTTAGCTTATCTTTAGTAGCTCTACTATCTATAAAACCTAGTAATTTAAGTAGCTACTCTTTCTATAGTATTACTAATAGCTACTAGCTTTAGACTAGTTACTACTAAATTTACTTACTTAGTATCTATATTATTAGCTCTAATAGTTACTAATAATTTAAGCTAGCCTATTTCTAGTTCTACTCTAAAATTTATTAAAATTTTAAAATCTTCTTTATAGTTTATATAACTATAAGTATATCTATACTATTTTCTATATAAAAAGTAGTACTTCTAAAATAGTTACTACTACTTAAACTTTATACTATAAAATTTAAGTTAAATAATATTTCTATATACTATATAAAGACTATAATTTTTTAGTAACTAAGTAGTAGCTTTAGTAAACTATAGTTATTAGGCGCGTATAGTTTTCTAAGTACTATATAGTAGCTTTAGTAAAGTATAATTAGCTAAAGTAAAAGTTCTAGAAGTATATTTTATATAATAGGTGTTTTTAGCGTAGAGTATTCTATAAGATAAAATTTAAAAATTTATAGTAAGTAGTCTTATCTTTAATAACTAAGAATATTCTAGAATTATTAAAGAAGTAGAATTACTACTTATAAATAACTTCTTAAAGCTTTTTTAGTTTAAGTTCTAACTAGAGCGTATAATATAAAAAGTAATATCTAATAAATAAAGGCTACTATAGTAGCTATATAAATTTTAGTAACTTTTACTTTTACTTTTTTAAGTATAATAAGCTTATATAAAAAATACTAAAAGCTATAAGTTAATAGCTAATAATTAGTTTTAGAAAGTAGAAAACTTTATCTTTATAACTTAGCTTAAACTTACTATTTAAAAAGCTTTTCTATTTCTTTTAAAAATACTTTTTAATTAATATTAGATAAAAGCTTATTTAGAATAAGCTTTAGTTCTTTTTAGTTCTTAAGAGCTTTATACTTAAAAAAAGTATCTAAATTACTATATTATAAAAAGTTATAAGCTCTATTAAAGAGAATACTTATATATTTAGTAAGAAAGTTTAAAAAGAGAGAGAGAGAAAAATAAGTATCTTTATTTTACTACGTAAAATCTAAGCTTATAACTTATTAAAATAAAATAAGATAAAAATTAATTAAATACTAAAAGTAGGTAGTAAAGCTGCCTCTATATGCTAGCTACTAAGGGGGCTAGGAACTAGCTACCTAAATATTCAAATTCCAACAATGTTAATGTTATCGCCAGGGAAATGGATCCGTGACGACATCTGGCACTAGACTACTTGCAGCTAGGCCAAGCGCACCCCACAAACCGCGCGACCCTTCCGCGTGGGAGCTAACGTCTTCGCGACATCAATCTGTCCATTAACTGCAAGCGATGCGACAAGCGACAAGAAAAAGCGATGGTTCTTTGCATGCAATCTGCACTGCGCGTCTAGAACAGCTCTTATTCGGGTAGATCAGGCCAGATCACGACATGCACGAAGGCTTTCACGCAGCCTTCATTACTAACAACAACGTCACACTGACACCTGCTTCTGCTCCGCGGCGCAGGTAACTCTTGGTACCATGTGCACTGACACTTGGACGTGTTGGCTGTGTCACAGAGGCGTTACGCCATGAAGTTGCCCGCGGAGACAAACGTGTAGCACTCCTCCAACCATGTCGGAAACTACCATCGCCTACCAGGCCCTGACTAAACATCTAGCCAAGCAGAAGTACGTCTTTGTATGTCCATCGCCAGAGACACAGGGCAGGGTAGTGGAGAAAAGACGCTCGAATGTCGCGACGGAAGATGCCCAGAACGCGTACGACTTCTTTGGGTGGAACTTGCCATGTACCAGGTAAGTTGTATATTCCACTGCTAGTCGTCTACCTGGGAGGTACCGCACATCTGGCAGTTCTAACAACTGACAGAGAAGCACTCCGATCGATAATACCCGACGACATATTCGAAAGCCTCCACAAAGCCGACGTAATCACACAGAATGACGACAAAAGCTACCGCTCCACCATCCGCGTATCCAACCTGTACCTTCCCAGCCTCCCGAGTCGCGATTCTGATATCTCCTCGCTGTACTACATTCATTCCTCCTTCCCAGCATCGTCCGATTCCGTCTTCTGCGGCCCCGACACATACTTCTTTGTCGGCTTCCTCCAAACCATATCCCAACACCTTCCACATGCGCCCAGCAGTATCGTAGACGTCTGCTGCGGAGCCGGCGCAGGCGCGATACACATGGCGAGGACATACCCGCAGGCAAAGACGCTGGGGCTGGACCTGAATCCGCGTGCACTGAGTCTGGCCGAGGTCAATGCACAGCTGGCGGGCGTCAAGGTCGGCTTTGCTGAGTCAAACCTTTTCGCGACCGTGCCTGAAGATCTGAAGCACCATGGTGTGGATCTAGTTGTCAGCAATCCACCATACATCGCATCCAGTACCGACGGCAAGGACCTGCCCATATACGCAGATGGTGGCGCTGGCTTCGGTCTCGACCTCTCCATACGCATTGTGGAAGAAGGCATGAAAATCTTGTCCTCAACTGGTGTTATCGTCGTTTACACAGGTGTCGCGATGCCCACGGCTAATCCTGGCCATGACATCTTCTTGGAGAAGCTGCAACAAGTAGAAGGCGCGGAGCTCGCTGAGTACACGATCCTACACCCCGATATATGGCCAGAGGAAATTGGGAAGGGCGCTTACGCAGATGTGGGCAGGATACAGGTAGTGGGCGCTGTGTTACGACGCGATGCCAAGGGTATGGAGGAGGCAAAGAAAGCGTCGCGCAGACAATGGGCAGTCTAGTTGACAGCGATGTATGCAGCGGGTCTGGCCTAGTCTAGGGATAATTTATATCGGATCAGTCGATATCAATGAGTACTGAGCTATTAATGGATGGTACGAGTGATTCTGGATTCATCGAGTCACTTGTTCCGTTGATTAATAGCCCAGTACTCATTGGTACTTCTTGCTCTATGTAAGCGATCATCTTCAAATTTCTAGTCATGAGCGCGTCTACTTGAACTCAGCCTCCGGATGCATGCCATCCGGAATCTCCAACGCAGTCGTATACGCAGACTGCCCAACCTGCTTCCCCCACGTATCCGCAATAGCCGGCAGCACAGCCCTCCCCGCATACACCGCGTCCGTGTTGGGCACAGGCCAAGGGACCGACTTATTCTTGTTGCTCAACTTGCCCGCATACGACGCATTGAAATACATGTTACTTAACGGAACTTTGCCCGACCAAGCTCGCACCGTATCGCCCGTCTTTTCCGCTACAAACTTGAATACGTTGGCGCCCACGTCCCAGCGGCCCAGCGTACGTAAGCCCCAGTTTGCTTGTACAGTGGCGATCTCGCTGTAGTGGTTGTAGTACGTGTTGTCTGTGGTGCCGACCAAGCCGGCGGGCACGGCATCGCCTAGCAGTATGGCCACGACGCGGTTTTGCTGCCCGTAGGAGTGGTTCTCGTCGAAGGTTACCATGACGAGGGTGTTGTTCATGAAGTTCTTGTTGGTGAGGAGGGGTTCGAGGAAGTTGCGCGTCCAGGTTCCTGCTACTGTTACGGTGGAGTCGTGGCCTGGCGACGTTAATATATTTCTACGGGAATGCACAGGATGTCTTGGGTTGAGTACGCACCGTCGCTCGTCATATTAGGGGTGATAAACATCCACTGCGGCAACTGGTTCTTGTCCATATCTTCTTTGAACATGGTCAAGGGTTTTGTCTTTGCCAGCCTCTCCGTCTTTTGCGCTACGGAATCGTACAGCACAGCTGGGTTGTGTTTGCGAACATACATGTTCGCTCCAGTTTTGGGGTTCGTGTACGATTTCCCTTGGAAACCTACTGAGGGCATGTCTTCTTGGTACTCGCCCCAGCTAACACCTTTGTCTTCGAGGAGATCTACCAAGGTGGATACGTTGGAGGGAATAGCGACCATGTCATCGTGGTTGATGCCGTAGTAGTCGCCTGAAATTGCAGCTGCATAGTTGGGCATAGAAGGATGGGTTACTGCGAAGTAATTCGTGAGGCTGATGCCTTTCTTTGCGAGCCATGCAAGATTTGGGTCTCCTGCTGCGAGGTCGTAATCGGTATTTTCAAGCCATATTATGGCTATGCGGTCGAAGGCTTTGCCTGGGAACGTGCTTTGGGCTTGTACGGGGTTCAGGATCGCTAGAAGTGCTAGAGACGAAACGAGTGGAGTAATCATGATGGCTATACAAATCTGTTGTTTGGTTAGCATGCCCTTTCGGCTCCTTCTACCAGCAATTCTTCTTACCAAGGAACGTCAAGACAACAGAGAAACGCCGGATGGAACGACAGAAGCAGGCACACATGATATTTCCCCTCAGGGCTTTTCATCCCATCTGCCAGGGTCATGAGGCGCCGCTTCCGCTAGGTAGTGCCTAAGGGTCTGGACATCACTGGGACGACCTGTAGTATAGCCGTCACATCCCCACCAATGGCATTCGTCGCAGCGCACATGTGCGCATTCTTAGGGAGAGAACTTCGCACATCGATGCGGGAGGATAAGCTTTTTAGGAAGGTCGACAAGCTTTAGATAGCTTTGAGAGATGAACGTGCGGGGCTGATTGGACACGAACTCGGCAAACCTGGTACGACCCGCAGATCCAAGGTATGGCCACACCTGACACCAGTGACACTGCAGGTGGGGTGGCGTAGCGTGATGATCTTCTGGACCCGTGCAGCGGCTGGCTGGTGGTGGCGGTCGTGTTCAGAGGCTCCTTGAACGAGATGGCACGTTACAACGATCAGATCCGACGCAGGGACGACGGGGTGCTTGACACAGAAACCGCCAAACACCAAACGACAACTACTGCTACATATACCCTGAACCACGCTTTGGTAATACAGGTAGAGACTTAATGAGTGGTCTTGGAAGCTAGCCGCGATGGGCCGCAACCAAAGCTTCGGCATGAAAGAGATGTCTAAATCGAACATGCACAAGCCTGAAGAGCAAATTGGCTTGCTGCATGCACCCACAGACGATTCCCAATCTCGAGGCAGCGAAGACCAAGAAAACGACTTGGAACCGCGCTGGAGCGACAAGCACGACGTTTCACACCATCACATTCATCGGTGGCCATGGATCAGGCCCGTCACCGTTGTTTCGCTTCTGATATGCACAGTCATAGCCCTGGTGTATCGTGGTATGACAAGTACCCGGAACGATACATCCCCCTCCCTTGATGCTCATCCTGCAAGACTTCGACCGGAAGAAGACTACATACTCTCTTCATCATGGGATTTCAACGCACCACCTACGACCCGAGAGTATACATGGGTAGTATCCGATCACATTCTCAACCCTGATGGCGTGTATCGACCCATGATACTCATCAACGGCACCTTTCCTGGACCGCTTATCGAGTGTAACGAAGGCGACGAGCTTGTTATTAATGTTCAGAACCAAGCTATCAATGCTACTTCTTTCCATTGGCACGGTCTATATCAAAATGGCACGAATTGGATGGACGGAACGGTGGGTGTGACTCAATGCCCTATTGCCCCGGGTCACTCGTTTACATACCGATTCAATGTATCAGGGCAGACGGGAACGTACTGGTACCATTCTCATGTCAGCATGCAGGCGTCAGATGGTTTGGTGGGACCTCTTGTCATTCATGCCAGAGGCGGAGAAGAAAAAGATAAATTGCAAAAGATACCGTACGAGCAAGACCGCGTAGTCATGGTGTCAGACTACTACTACGACCTCTCTTCCGACCTACTCATGCAGTACCTCGCCCCTGGCAGCGAAAACGACGAACCCGTTCCGCCATCCGCCTTGATCAATGGAAGAAACATGCGAGACTGCGCCGACTTGCCGAATCGCAACTGCTCTTCCTCTGGCACCAGTAACGCCTTGATCAACCTATCTCGTACCAGCAACACACGACTCCGCATCATCAACGTCGGAGCATTCGCAGAATTTGCTTTACAGATCGACGAACACGAGTTCCAGGTCACAGAAGTCGATGGCACGGATGTGCACCCCCAGTCTATCCATCGGCTGAACATCAATCCTGCGCAACGATACAGTATCATCGTGACGCCACCAAAAGAGGAGGAAAACCAAGGCACGTACTGGATGCGTGCGAGGATGATAACCCACTGTTTTGCATACGAAGAGCCAGAACTACAAGAAGAAGTCAGGGGCGTACTATACTACCCTTCTGCGGACGAGGAAGACACGAAAAACCTCATCCCAACAAGTAAAGACTGGCCCGAAATCATCGACGTAGAATGCCGGGATCTAAACACCTCAACCCTAGCCCCCGTCATCGCAGTAACAGCTCCAGAAATCGACGTCCAACACACGCTCTACCTGCGCTCCTCGTTCCAAATCCGCGACTGGAGGCTCTCGCGCGGGTATCTGAATGACAGTTCCTTCCGCATCAATGCTAAATCACCGCTTCTAAACACTTTGCTCTCAACACAAACCCCCGAGACGAAGGCGCAAGAGGGTGTGCTAGACACACACCCCTTCGACTCAGTTCACCAGCTCGTCTACCAAACCAAATCCACACGTTCTATAACGATCTTGATACAGAATCTTGACGACGGAACACACCCCTTTCACCTGCACGGCTACAAATTCTTTGTCTTGGCCCAGGGACACGGGTATCCGCCTTCTACTCTGCTCTCCCCTAGTCACTTTGACGACCACATGAATGTAACGAATCCGTTAAGGAGGGATACGGCGAGTGTGGAGGCGTATGGGTGGTTGTTGATAAGCTTTGTGGCTGATAATCCGGGCTTGTGGGTTTTTCACTGTCACGTGGGATGGCATGCTGAGGCGGGGTTGGGGATGGTGTTTGCGACGAGGGTGGAGGGGATGAGGGACTGGGAGGTACCAGCAGAAATTGAGGGGTTGTGTGGGGTGGAGGGGGTGGAGAGGGGGATGGGGCCGGAGGATGAGGTCTGGTTTGGGAGGAGTAAGGAGGAAGAGGGTGATATGCAGTCGTAGAGAGTCGAGACTTTTGAAATGTTGCAATGTTGAAATGAAAGGAGAATTCCTTGAACTGTCGATTCTTGAAGAACGGGATTCACCCATCTAGTATACACACCTTCATGTACATGCCTCGTAATACCAATTACCCACAGCTCTTCAATGAAGCTGAGGTTCAAACGTCATCTCGCCGACCTCTTCCCCACCAGCGTTGCGCGACTCGATGCCGTTCATCACGCAATCCTACACTGCCGTATGCCATTGCGCGGCCTACTTCACACCACAGATATGCCTCTGAGATCCTCCCCTTATCAGGAAGCTTCATCCACACCCTCACTCCCAAATACCAAACCACCTCTTAACCCTCCTCCGCCTAACACCATCCTCCCCAACATAATACCTCGGATCCTCGACATACTCCTCGCCCTTCAGCTCAGCCTCCCTCATCCTCTCCAACCGATACTGCTTCCTCTTCTCAACCTCCTCGGCCTTCTTCAGCCTCTGCTGCTGGTACTGCTGCGACGTCTGCTCCATGTGCATCTTGTAGACCTCAATGAATCTCGACGAGGATTCGAAGGGATGTCGCAGGAAATCTTTGCGCGAGGGGAGCAAGTGGGCGAAGACGGTCTTGGAGATAAAGTCCATGTACCATGCTGCTATGGCGAGGGAGACGAGTATGCCCTGTGGGGAGAGCGGGGTTAGCTTTGGGGTGATAGGGTGGCATGGGACAGGGAATCGCACCATTGTTATCCAGAGATGGATGGCCCGGTTGTGCAGGAACCAATGCGAGAAGGTGCCCTCGGGACTCATCATGTTGGGGTATTTCTTCGTCGCCATGCGCTTCTTGTCTTCCTCTGATACGGGCGCGCCATAGATCTTGTTCTCGAGATTGCGGTTCGGGGCGCGCTTGCTGTGCGATGGCGGTCGGTATTTGTCGGGCTGGGGTATTACGGGTGCTCCTTTGCTTTGCTGTGCTTCCCGCCGTCTTCGGAATTCTTCTGAGAGACCTTTGGGGGTGATGGACGCATGGCGGGCGCTCGTGGGGGAGGGTAGCGGCAGGAAGGCGCGGGCTTGGGGGCGCAGGAGCAGAGGGCCCCGGGGCAGGAGAAAGCGTGGTATTGATTGGAGGGTTGCCATGGCTGTGGGTGGTGATACTCGTCGTCTCGTCGCCTCGGGAGTCCGAGTGATGAGAAATGATCGAGGCTCGGAGGACGCTCGGACCGGCGCATTTAATCTTTCCAAGGTTGGGCGTCGTCGCGTCTCGAGACCTTCACTCACCGCAACAATTCCTCATACGGAATTACGGATATCACGCCTATACTTATGATCTAGGTGCATATTGCGCGCCCAAAATCTATACCATCTACGTTTGAGCCTGTTAGTGGAGATGAAGACTAATCATGCCCATAGTTCTGAAGCCAGTATTGACCCAATGAATTCCAGATCGCGATGCCTTCTAAACAGCCGCCGTCGTTCGGTTCGCAAGCCTACTGGAATGAGCGCTTCGCTGCGAACACAGACCCCTTCGAGTGGCTAGAGGCCCCCAATGCTCTAGATCCGCACATCGTCGATGCCCTGGATGCGACACCCACGCCCAAGCCGGAACTTCTACACATAGGCTGCGGCACATCACTGCTTTCCTACCACTTGCGCTCCCATGTAGACGCACCGCGACAGATACACAACCTGGACTACTCTGAAGTCGCCATTGAAGTCGGCAAGATCCGGGAACAGGAGATATACCAGGATCCGCGAAAGGACATAGGAGAAGCTGCATGCATGCGCTGGGACGCCGCAGACTTGCTTGACTACCAGTCCGTCATGCGCGCATGCAAGCGCGCAGCCTACTCCGTTGTAGTAGACAAGTCAACATGCGACTCCATCGCCTGCGCAGACGACGTCCTAGTCCCTCTACCATACCCACTAGCCATCCGCTCCTACGAACCTCTAGACCTGGATGCCGCCAAAACCCCGGAGCTGATCCATCCCTTAGTAGTCATGGCTGTGAATTTAGCGCTAGTGACGAAACCGGGGGCACGATGGATTGCTTTGTCTTATTCCAAGGATCGATTCTATTTCTTAGATCCAGCTGCAAAGGACGTAATACCCCAAGGAGCAGCGTTTCCACACCCCGGTGACTTGTGGCGTGTAGTGGATAAGCGCGAGGTCGATGAGGCGGACTGGCAAGTACGGAATGAGGACAGAGCTGATGCCGTGACTCATAGGCCCAAGGTGTGCAATGTTGTATATACACTGGAGCGGACTCATCAGCCACTGTTCGTGCGTGGAGAACACCTCTAGTATTCGCAGAACTCGGGCCATTCCTTCCTTTACTCGCCATCCTTGCTGTTCCACACCTACGAAGCAGGACCTCCAACCCACTTCTCATAACAGACACTCCCCTCAGCCTCAACATACCCCCCAAACATCCCCCGCTGACTAAACCCACACCTCTCATAAAACCGCCTCGCCTTCGGCATTTCCTCACCCGTCTCCAGCAGTAACCACGGCCAACCCCTACTCCGCGCTTCCTCTTCCAGCTTCTCGAGTATCATCGTCGCAACGGATGTGCGTAGTCCGGCTTCTCCTTCTAATCCCACTCGGTACGGCGAGTCGACAAACATCCGCTTTATCTCAGCAGAACTTTCTCGTGCGTTTTCTGAGGAAGGAGATAGAGGGCGAAGACCGCCGCAGCCTATTGGGATGCCTTCATGATACGCGATGAGGAAGAGGGGGACGTCGGCGGCTGAGGGCGGAGTTGTGTAGTCTGGGTCGTCTATCTCGAGTTGTTGTTTGGAGCGGAGGTGGATGCTGTCTGGGTGGTCCCAGTGGATTGGGAGGATGGTGATCTTTTCTATGGATAGCATGGCGTGTAGGAGTTGTGTTATTGGGTGTTATTTGATGTTATTAGATGTCAGATGTTGCGCGTCTTCTTCTTCTTCATATAGTGTTACGCCCTATGACAATCTCATGCTACCTCAGATAGGGATAAGTTGTTTGTAACAGGCTAGCGTGATTTGGTCTATTATCTTGAAGAGTCACACTCGGGTGAAGAGCTAACGGCCGTCTGACTCTGTGTGGTGTTCTATGTGTGGGGCGCATTTGAAGCTGACAGGCTTATTTTGTAATCATGCTAAACTGTACCCTGAAGGTATCTGCGGTCTTTGGGGCTCTGGGTCTTAACGGCTAAGAATACAAGTACGCGACAGGAGATACAGGTCGAAAGAGGTGAAGGTGTTCGGGTTACTACTCAGAGTGTAGTCTCATTGGTCAGAAGCAATCATCATTCAGCCACAGCCAAGGCACCAGTTCTACAATTGACGTAGAGTCGACTTTCTTTTCGTCAAACAACATCCCCATGGCCCTTCCCTCACCCAAATCATGACACAATCAACCTTCCCAACCCAGCAATATACCTCAGAAAACTTCGTCGAAAGCTGCGGCGCCATCCTCTTCGACAAAACTCGCCAGAAGATCTGCCTAATCCATCTCACGGTATCCGATCTATGGACCCTACCCAAAGGCCGTCGAAACATCGGAGAATCGCGTCAAGAAGCTGCACTACGCGAAGTATACGAGGAAACTGGATACAAGTGTCATATCTTGCCAGTGGATATGGAAACCAGAGCCACTATCGCTGGCGACGCGGCGGACGCCCCAGACGTGGTACGCGTTTCACGCGACTCGGTAGAACCTTTCATGGTCACCATGCGGACGTTGAGAGATGGTCAGGGTGTCAAGGTTATATGGTGGTACGTCGCGATCATGGACGAAGGTGCTTGTGAGACGAAAGGGCCTGGTGAAGAAGGGGTTCAGACGGGCTTGTACTCCCATGAAGAGGCTGAGAGGTTATTGTACTTTGAGACGGATCGAGAGGTGTTACGCAAAGCTCAGGTATTGGTTGCGAAGATGGGTTGATCTTGAATCCTTGAGCTCGAGTGTGACACATGCTGCGATAATAACTCGGAAGATTCCGAGCTGTATCATGCCCACCTACGTGCCTGCCTGGCTTGGCTGGTGCGAGCGGACCAAGCGTGGTTGCTCTACACCAGGAAGAATCGTGGCGCAGTGTATGACAGTATTGAACGCGCAAACCGAGAAGGCCACATACCTCTTTAGAGCTCCCAGGACTTCCCATTATACTGCGGTTTCATCATGACTTTGGTTCTGCCGTGGTTGGCTAAGGAAAGGAACTGAGTTGGGCTCGGTCTTGTGCTACCCCTCCATGCCGGATTTCCGAGGGAAGGTGGGGCATTGTGGCGTCATTTGCTGCGCCATCATGGGCCACACTTTCACTACGTAAGTGCAGCTGACTCCAGCGAACAGTTATCGCAGACTCTTACTGCGCTGAGCTAAATCATCTTCCATTTCTTCATTCCCCTCTACACCCCGCCATCATGGGAGTCTCCTCGCAGTACGTGCTGCTTATTGCTATCGCGATCCTCGTCCTACTTCCAGCCGGCGCAGACGCTTTCGGTGCTGGAAACATCGCGTCGATATCGAAAATCGAAGGCAAGAACTGGCGTCATGGCGATATCGAAGATATGCTTGCGACGGTCGCTTGCTTGAAGGGTCATAAGTGGAAGAGTAACATGATCAAGGTATGCCCATATGACGATGTAGATGTGATGACGGTGACTGACCTTATGTGTAGCGTGTGTACTTTGGCAACTGGCTACGCGATTACTCACAAGTAAGCCCAACAGACTGTGCGACGTCGGAATGCGCTGACCGGTTTAGGCTGTTGATGTTGGAACGTTGGCTAAAGTTCAAGTACGCGAAAGCAGCAGAAGCGATTTCCCCCATCGACATGCTTACAAGACGTAGGGAGAAACCATTCGCGTTCTGGTCTGGGTTTTGTCTTTCATGTCCTTTGGCTATGCAACTGGAGAGTTTGAGGTCACCGCCGAGAGGCTAGGTGTGTATAGGCCCGAAGAACACATCGGTAAGCGAACTTGAACCTCTTCTGCTTCGACATACTAACGAGAGCCCAGATAACCCTGTAAGCAACTGCAATTTGCAGACATACGAACGTGTTGATGCTGACATCCTCAAAGAAGGACTATGCCGACAATGAGGACGCAAGAAAATACGACCCTCGTCTACGAGGTCCTGTCTCAGAAGCCGAGCTTGCAGTGGACCCAAACACTGGTATGAAGAATTACATTGCGAACGAACACGGGAACTGGGCTACTTCTACCGGATACGTGAAGTACTCTTTTGCGCGCGCCATCCACTTTGGTCGACTTTACACCCACGGACAGTCCGGCCAACGCGGTCGGGACGAAGACCTTTCGGAAGCGCTTCGCTGTTTGGGCCAAGGACTGCACTGCCTCGAAGATTTCGGGGCTCATACCAATTATACTGAACTTGTGCTGCGTGAGCTTGGGTATACGAATGTCTTCCCTCACGTGGGCGTCCAGGCTGGCATCAACCTCCATGGAAAGCACACCTATCCTCTTGTAACTGGTACATTTGGAGGTGTCGACTTCTTCCACTCAGTACTGGGAGAGGCCAATGATCACATTACTCAGACTGAAATCGATGAAGTAAACACTGCTCTCGTAGATGCAGTCGGCGGGTCTGGTGGACAGAGAAGCGGACCTGGAGGCCAATCTAATGCTTGCAGTGGACTCATTGATGTTTTGAGCAAAGTGCCTGGTACTGGCGACCTCATCAGCCAAGCGCAGAGCCTGCAGGCCTCGTCAGATGCTCAAGCTGCAGAAAACGCACGCGGTGGCTACGGTGATTACAGCTCGTCTAGAGCCGGACCCAACGACTTCGCTGCACCACCTGGATCCATGGGCGGACCACCGGGACCAGACATCCCAGGGACGAACACCGACCCAGCCACCATCATCCCAAAGATTTACCCAATCCTAGGTAAGGCCTTCGCGAACAGAGAATCGTAATTGTAGCTGACCTCTTCAAGTTTTCCGTGACAACGTTGTCCGCAAGATCTCGGCTATCGTCTCCAAGATCCCCGGTCTAGAGAAGCTGATTGAGACCATCACCGAGCGTGTCACGCTGTTCGTACTATCACTGCTTGCGCCCTTCATTCTGCCCATCATCAAGACAGCATCGACCCAGCTGAAGAGCGGATCTTCTGCCGTCATTGACTCAGCGGCCAAGCACCAGTTTGAGGTCTGGACGGACCCTACATCCACCAACCCAACACACAGCATGCTGTCCAAGGATCACTTCTCCAACGTCTTGAACCCACCCGCCGGTCAAGTCGCGGTCGCTATCCTACAGTACGTCGCGCCCCGCGTCATATACGCTTGGGACCACCCAGATGTGCCGGTCGACGAGGTCCTGCACGACTGTATGCGCGTGTTCCATCACCCAGCACTTCGCGATCCGCACTGCGAGGTACACAACAACATGTTCAAGGTCGTGGAGCAATGGGCCCGCAACTACCACGGAAAGGACCTGAACCAGATCCTGTCTTCTGAATCTGTAAAGGCTGGACATAACCACAGCGGAGACCACGATCACTCTGCAGGTCACAGCCACGGTGCAGTGAACATGTCGAGCTTCGGCGGCCACAGCCATGGCGGCGGTGGTGGCAGTGGTCATCAACAGCAGTCCAGCGGATCCGGCGACCTCCTAGGTTCATTGACGAGCAAACTTCCTGGCCCTCTCGGCGGTATGCTCAGCAGCTTCGGCGGCAGCTCAGGAAGAACTCGCGACATGGACGACGAACCCTCTGCTTCCTCTTTGGCAGCACCAGGTCCAGGTCCAGGTCCATACCAGCCATCGCCATCGCCTCAGCCCTCGCAGTGGGCTGACTTCCAACCTTACCAGTCCTCGTACGCAGGTGAAGGATACCAGCCGCCTGCTGAGTACAGCAACGCAGTGCCCTCTGGCGGATATGGATGGGGTCAAGGCCAGTACTCTGGAGGTCAAGGTGCGGAGCCTAGCTACACGGTCCCTACAAACTACCAGCAAGGGTACGAAAACTACCCTGCTCCTGGAGGCTATGGCCAGCCGCCGGCTCAACAGCCCCCGCCAGGATCTTATGGTGCGTATAACCAGGGTGGCGCATACAATTCGTATGATCAAGGCGCACCTGGGGAAGGTAGCGCAAGAGCGTGGGGCTCTGGAGGAAACTCAGGGTGGTAAGCGCTGGTTCAAATACCCAGGCGTTGACGGCTATAGCGGGAGTGAGGCGTCCCTGGCGCAGCTTCCGGATGGATCTGTCCACTGCAACATGTCAGTAGATTCATGAATAATGCGAAATATGACCTTTCAATCCCAACAAGTGAAGTGCGGTAGAGTAGAGATTCTTATATCATTGTTTCTCCCCCACATCTGCGCGACATCTAGTGTCTTTTGAGTCCGACCTCATCCTTGTAAATACATGTTATCGAAGAAACGCTTTCCAAAACAGATAGCCCCAAGCCAGATGATATGCCAAATGAACGCCGGCCGTTATGCTAGCGTCTCGCGTTTCGTGAATGTTCGGGTGTGGTGTTGGTACAGGATACGCAAGCCAATCTATCTTGATTCTATCATGGTAGATGATGGCATATGCCCGATTTACTCGTTGATCTTAGCCAGGAGCCTGCACATGAAACATTAGCCACTATCCAAAAGTCTCCAGCCACAGTTCTGAGTATAGTGTATACGTACTCGTGGTCCCGGAAAAGGCTCAACTCGTCCTCGCCAACCTTGATGGGGCTTCCGCCGAATTGCGGGATCAAGACCTTGTCGCCGGGTTGTACGCTGGGGGTAACGCGCTTTCCATCCTTGTCGAAGGCACCGGGGCCGACGGCGAGGACCTTGGCTTCGTTGAGCTCCTTGACGGCTGTCTCGGGGAGGAAGATGCCGGTTGCGGTCTTGGCTTCGGGCTTGATGCGCTGGACGAGGATGCGGTCGAGGAGCGGCGCGATGCTCTTGATGGACTTGATTGCGGACTATGAGGGGAAATTGGTTAGCTGGGAGCTGGGCTGGAGGTGGAGGTGGAGATAGAGGTGGAGGATGGGTGGTGGGGGATAGATTGGTATGGTGGGTTGGTATTGGGGGAAGCTTACCATGTTGACAGATGGATGGAAGGGAACTGGGTATCACGTAGAATCAAGAAAAGGCTATAGGTGCGCTGGGCTTGGAGAGAGGAAGATGTTCGGGTTGAAAGCTAGACAGCAAGATGAAGATGTTGTGCTTTGCCCTTCCAGAAAATTCCATGTCCGTGCACTTACCTCGGAACAGCCTGCGGAACGTTTGGCATCTCGCGCATTACCAGAACAAGTAACCTCACATTCGTCCCTTGCTAGGTGCTTTCTTTTTCGCATTGCATCGGCGTCGACAGTGCTTCTTATGTGGAGAAACAATGTCCGACGATGCGGGCATTGTTACCATACTGCGCGACGGAGCCATGTAGCTGGGCTATTCCGACGCGCGCAGTCTACGAGCGCTCTGCCAATCGGGAACGATGAGTTCATGTCGGCTATGCGAGATGGTGTGTTTGTGAAAGAGAAGGGTGATGATGTAGGCAAGAATATCTTGGGTAAGTTGCACTCGTATTCGCTGCAAGTATGCGCGACTGATGTGCGACACAGGCATTGCCATCAGTGGAGGTGTCGATTCAATGGCACTCGCTGCGCTATACGCACAGTCTCGACTAGAAAACCCCAAGCTGCCTATCCCCCATGGCTTCATAGTAGACCACAAAGTCAGACCGGAGAGTACAGAGGAAGCGAAATGGGTGGCACAGCAATTACATAGAAAGCGTGAGAATTTATGATACTTATCTGGCGGCCAAGTACTAACATTGTCAAGTCGGTATACCAATCACTATTCTTCCCCTTACATGGCCCGATGCCTTCGATCCCAACGATTCCAAGCGATTCGAGACGGAGGCGCGTACCCTCCGCTACCAAGCGCTAGGTCTAGCATGCAGAAGAATGAAGATTACACGCCTCATGCTCGCACATCATGCGGATGACCAGGCCGAGACTGTCATGATGAGGCTGGCGAACAATAGGCTGCGCTCCGGACTTCAGGCAATGCAGCGCAGAGAGTGGATACCAGAGTGCGAGGGCCTACATGGGGTGTACCACAGCGGAAAGCACCAGAAGCCAGATCGCACCGGGCTTCTACCGTTCAAGGTCGAACAAGGAGGTGTGCAGATTCTGCGGCCTCTGTTGACGTTTGAGAAGACGAGACTTATTGCGACGTGCGAAGAGAAGGGTGTAGCTTGGGCAGAAGACAAAACGAACCAGATCAAGACACTTACGTCGCGCAACGCTATACGCCATATTTACCAGAACCACAAACTTCCGGAGGCTTTGAGTGTCAAGTCGCTGGTCAATGTCTCGCAGCATATGCAAGAGCGCATCAAGTGGCACAGAGATCTCGCGGACAAACTCTTCGATAAATGCCCAATCAAACTCGATATACAGACAGGCTGTCTTATCGTCCGATTTCCCCCTTTCTCCGACCTCCTACCATACCCGATAGACACCAAAGCCGACAAGATCAAAGCGAAGAACACGGCATATTGCCTGCTTGAACGCGTGGCAGGACTAGTCACTCCCGCCACGAAAGCACCTCTTGGTGAACTCGCCGCATCCGCCTATCGCATCTATCCCGAACTCGAGGAGCTCGAAGAAAACGTAGTACCGGGTGAAGCGCTCCAAAAGAAGAACTTTTGCGTCTACAACGTGTGGTGGCGCTTCTGGGAGAAGCCCTCGCCGTTTAACAAGCCCGAGCACCAAGAAGAAGGCATCAACCCAGACCTGACCCACCCGCGAGAATGGCTGCTTACCCGGCAACCGCTTGAAACGCTGGAAAGAGCAAATCCTGAATTGAACATCGTCTATCCTCCCAAAAGAAAACTGGGTAAACCATCGCAGAGAGAAATGTGGCGACTCTTCGATGGCCGCTACTGGATCTCTTTGACCAATCGACTTACGTACGACAACATCGTGCTGCGTATCTTTAGCAAGGATGATTACTTACCCACTGCCCATGAGATCAAGAACCGAATGCTTGAACCTGCAGAAAATAGTCCCTATCGCTTCATCACGGCTGCTTTCGATCTGCTCAAACCAGCCGATCTGCGCTTCACACTACCCGCCGTATTCCGGATAGACCGCAAGACAGGCGAGCAAACCTTGCTGGGGTTCCCGACTCTCGACTTGCGGCCCCATGGCTTTGGACCACCGGCGAGTGAGTGCGACTGGGAAGTTGCTTACAAAAAGATTGATTTCAGATCCCGGTCTGCGTATGATGTCATTATGCCTGGGAAGTCGAGGAGAGACATCTATGATGAGGCGATGAAGGGCAGACCGGCGGAAAAGAAACGCATTATCAAGTCAAAGGAGGTGTTGAGGAAGGAGCGGAAGATGAGGAACGTCTTGAGGAACAGGCAGGAGCGTACAGAGGCGAGAATCAACGGTTCCACGGGATATGACCATGCGGCACATGTTGGTGGGAAAGAGAGCAAAAGACAATGGAGCGCTGCTTTTCAGGACGTGGAGAGCAGTATGCAAGCAGACGGAAGAAAGTGAAGAGAAAGAAAACTGTCAACAAAGAAGGAAGAGGCAGCTTGTATAACATAGAACCAGCAATTGATACCTAACAATAGTCCGATAGGATGTATCCGCGCCATGCTGTGACGAGTGCTGTAGTTGTGGTAAGAAGTGTCCCGCGAGGCTGAGGCGATGACGTTGTGGGAACAGACACGGAAAGTGCATCCAACCAAATGAGGAAGGCAGAAGTCGTTGTAGCCGTCTCCACCAACGCGCATCGCCTCCTTCCCCGCCCTGCAGCGGCAGTTGAGCGCCATTGCTTTGAGCTTATTTCGACCGCTATTATCGTGTGTTGCATGCGAGGTTGGTGTTGGTTCTGTAATACTGTTTCGCACGGTGCATCGTTGTCAACATCGGTTGTTGGCTGTGATGCATTGGTACTGAAGATGGTGGATGACCTCCCGCGGAGTGTTCTGTTGGCTCAATCACGGCGTGCGGGGAAGATTACTAGGACTATGTATGTGGCGCTGCTGAGACTATTTGTACTTTGTACGCCCTGTAGCTGACATGTGGTGTGAGATTTGAGAGAACAACACCTCAACAACTATCGCATGGCTTGCTCGTGGTAGCCGTAGTCCTACACGCTATCGACGTTGACTCGTGTGGTGGAGCCCGGCCGGGAGTCTTCGAGTAGCCAACTCGCTCCGCGCTCCAGAAGAAGCCACGAAGCGAGAGTAGTCAGGGACGCGAGATCCACAGTTCATCGATGGGGCAAGGGCGACGATAAATTGTCAACAACAGGGCTATCAGCGGCTCAGAAATTCGATCAGAGATACGAAGATGGTGGCTTGTCAGATGTTGATTAACGTGTGGAGTGTAAATATGGCAAAGTTCTGGATGGCATTTAGCGTTTCAAAGGCATGAAACGGCGCGCAACATGACTTGGTGCACAAGGTTGCGAACAACCCAGGCACAAGGCCGCACGGGAACCCGTCAGCCTCTTGTCGCCAAATTTGCTGCACCCGAGTGCCTGTGGCGGTGAGCGAGACGCGGATTGGGTACGGTCATAATTACTGTCAGGGAGATCGTCTGCGGAGTTTTATCGAGTGCTCTGTGCGTACCGCGATGTTGGGCTACCACCGCTGAGATGACAGGAGGCATGTAGATCAAGCGGAATTTCTTTTGTGCGTCTCAGGTCTGGCAGCAGCAATGATGTGAATCGAGGTGATGGGGCAGCTGGAGAATGGGCGACTATTATTTGATACGTAACAGAGAGTTTTTGGAGTGCAAGCTGTGGCAGGCTAGTCCATGGTGCTGCCCGTGGTAGACGCCCCTTTCACGTGAGGTGAAGATTGAGCCGGCATGGCCCTAGTCACACTGGCCAGGTGTTTTCGGCTGATCTGAGATGAAGGCGACCATTCTTGAGAGTCAGTCCGGGTTTAGCAATTTTCACTTCACCCGTTGCTGTGGCAAGGCGGTGTCCAATCTGGGTGATCTATGCCAGGACTGGTGTGTTCAGGAGTGGGAGTGCAGGTGTTGACCGCGCCAGATAGCAGATGCAGATGCCAGAACCAGAGATCTAACACCAGCCTCGACAGAGTCGGACTGGCAGGAAAAGAAAGTCAAGCGTGCGTGAACGCCATCAAGACTAAGATGGCGGCACGTAGTCTCTTCGGCAGCATTCGCCAGCACCAGCGCAAAGGTTAGCAATTTGGGCGCCAGGGTCTTGACGCCTTTTGTAAACGGGGATCACGCTTGGAGGGCGGTGGCGTGCCGCGATTCGTTACGTGCAGGCGCTAGAAGTGTCTAGCCTTGAATGCTCAGACAGCCTTGGCATGGCGCGAGAGTGCGAGTTGTGCAGAGTTCGCGACGGCGCAACCAAGACGGCGGAGGCGTGGCACAGAGGTGCGCGGTGTTGAGGGAGGTGTTCACTGCAGCGACCAGCCGTAGAGCCGCCTTTTGGGTGTGTGAGACTCGAGGGCGCTCGGGTGATGATGTGCATGGAGTGGGTTGGATGCAAGATACCGATGTCGATCACGGTTATACTCAGTGGTGCTCACCTGGGCACTACTACTGTGCCCGGAGTACTGATGGTGCGAACGCTGTATACTGGTGGATGTACAGCGGACACCTAGTGAAGATGGGTGTCGATGACAAAGACGAGCTATCTGCCCAAGACGGCGCCGGCTATCGTGTTTGGAGCCGTCATCAGTCTCGTGAGCCCGCAAAGATAGCAACCTCTGCCAGACATACATGGCCGATCGTGGGCAAGTGTGAAGAGGGGCAGCTGGATCATGCGACCACTCCCAAGGGTCAGTCGACCTCTCTGCTTATCAGACGCGTGGGCGCCAACGTGGAGGCCGCCAGATGCCGGATCACGCACAGTAGATGCAACTCTGGCTTCGATAGCAAAGGTTGATGCCGGCATGCACAGCGGGCGTTTCAGAGGTCAGAGTGCATAACGTTGGTGAATGGTGCTATTCGGGCGGGCTAGCAGCTGGCGGGTCCGTCCAAGAGGACGTGCAGCCGCGAAAGCCAATTTCGTTGGTGGCATCCCTGCACCTGAACCCCTACCTAGCAACAGCCCTCACCTTAAAGTTCTCCCCTTCCTTGGGCGTCTGAGATTTTCTATCCTTCTTCCTCCTCACCGCCCTTCGCATCCTTAACAAGGTCGTGCCTGCTTGTCTGCCGCTGCACTTTGCGAGCGTCGTACTTTCCCTTTCCGTACATCTTGTAATACCCAAACCCGAGCTTGCCTCACAACACTCCTCTTTTCGCACCCACAAACCCCACACACGCACGCTCTCCCAAACAAACTGCACCACACACCATGTCTGCCCCCGTCGACGCCCCCAAGCCCGTCGAGCACCCCGAGGTTGGAACTGTCGGCACTGTTGAGCCTGCGCCGGCACCCGTTGTCGCCAGCGAGCCTGTTGTCGCCGCGCCCGTAGAGGAGGCGCCCAAGACGGAGGATGTCCCCAAGACCGAGGGCGAGGCCGCAGCGCCCGTAGAGGAGGCCAAGGAGGAGAAGGTCGTCGAGCCCATCTACAGCGGTGCGCTCGGCTACAAGGCGCCTGGCCTGAAGAAGTGAGTGCAACCACATTTGACGACTTCCCGACCGTTTACTAACAACCTCCAGCGCCTTCCGCTTCGCCAAGAAGTACTTCTGGTTCGGCGAGGAGCCCGTTGCCGCCGACAACCTGAGGGAGTACCTCCGCGGCGAGAAGCCCGAGGTTGCCCACCCAGTTGTCGCCTGGTCCAGCCAGACCGGAAAGGGTCTCCTTTTCTTCGTCAAGCACGCCGACCAGAAGGAGCACCCCGCCGGTGTCCTCAACTTGGTATGTTGAATTTTCCTCAGTGCAAAAACACAGTCTAACAGCCCCAGGCCTATGCCACCGACCTCGCCAAGGACGGCGCCGTCGCTTTCGCGTTCAAGATCTCCGGCCACAAGCACACCTTCGAGGCTACCACCGCCGCCGAGCGCGACGGATGGTTCGTCGCCGTTGAGAAGGCCATCACCGAGGCCAAGGCGTCCAAGGACACCATCGAGTCGAGCGAGGGCTACAAGGAGAACAAGGAGAAGATTGGTACGTTTTTCCAAATCACCCACGTCGCGTCGCGTTCGCGATGGCACTAGTGGGCGATCTGTCTGTGTGGTGCAGTAAGCTAACATCCCGCAGGTAAGCCCACCGCGCTAGCGGGAGCTACATCCTCCGCCCCCAAGAAGAGCATGGACGCGACCCCCAAGCTGGCCGAGGGTGAGACCGCCGCTGCTGGCGAGCCCGTCGCTGCCCGCACTGGATCTTCCTCCAGCTCCTCTTCCGACGAGGAGAAGCGCAAGAAGGCTGCTAAGAGCAAGTCCCGCTCCGTCTCCCGCGGCAAGCGTGCCAGCCTCTTCGGCGGCCTGCTCGGAAAGAAGGACAAGGAGCCCAAGGAGGAGACCGATGCTGCTAAGACTGAGCCTGAGGTCAAGAAGGAGGAGCCCGCCGTTGTTCCCCACCTCGACGAGAGTAAGCTCATCCGCTCCATACTTGCATCATCTCGTACTAACATCTTCTAGTCCCTGCCACTGCTCCCGTCAACGCCAACGACGTTGTGAAGCCCGCTGAGGAGACCACCGCCGAGCCCGTTGTCCCCGTCGTCGCTGCTCCCGCTGAGGAGGTTAAGGTCGACGAGACCGCTGCCCCCGCCACTGCTGAGAAGCCCAAGCCCCAGAAGCGCGGTTCCATCTTCGGATCCTTCGTTGAGAAGCTCAAGTCTCCCACCACCGAGAAGAAGGAGCACGAGGCTGGTCTTGCTTCCACCCCCGTCAAGGAGAACGAGACTGCCGCTGAGGCCAAGCCACTTGAGGAGGCCACGGTTGGCGCACCTGTCGTTGCTGAGCCCGTCGTCGTTGCCACCGAGCCAGCTAAGACCGAGGAGGCCAAGGTCTCTACTCCTTCCAAGGAGAAGGATCACTTCAAGTTCGGAAAGTTCTTCGGATCCAAGGACCGCGCCAAGTCACCTGCTCGTGAGCCCAAGGTCGACGCGGCTGCTCCTCAGATCGCTGACACCAACGCGCCAGCCACCGCTGAGCCCGTCCAGGCCGTCGAGCCTGCTCCCATTGCTGAGACCAAGGTTGAGCCCACCGCTGAGACCGAGGCTCCCAAGCAAGACAAGCGCAAGTCGTTCTTCGGCAACCTCGGCCGCTCGCTCTCCAAGGCGACCGGTAACAAGGCGCCCAAGGACAAGAAGGACGCTGCCAGCCCTGCTCCCGTCGCCGAGGAGGAGGCCGTTGCCGCCCCCGCCGTTGAGGAGAAGAAGGAAGAGACCGTCGCCCCTGTTGTAGCCGACATCCCCGCTGAGAGCAGTGTGGGCGATGCTTCGAAAAGCGCCAACCCGACTGTCGCTACAACTGCGTAAGGTTTGGTGGGAAGATGTCAGCCTTTGCAACGACAGCCACGACGGAATGACGGAAAAGCAAAGACTTCGTAAATCCCTTGTTTGACCGCCGGCCACTGATACCCCCAAAATCTGCTTTGGATCTTGAACCCGGATTCAGGCGTCACATTTGGATCAAGCTTCTTCACATATCCCCTCTCATATTTGATTTCTCCTTGCATCTGGACCAACTCATTGTCACTCTCTCTTGGTGGATCGCGACGGACTCTCTGTTTAGACTGATACCACTGTAACTGTTTCTCTCGTTTTGATACCACTGGCGGATCTCGGACGCATTTGTTTTATCGCGCAATACCCCGGATACCCTCTGCGTACTGCCTTGTTAGAAGGAGTACACAAGCGGCCACTAGGGCACATATCGACGTAATAATCTCTAATAAACTGTCGTTTGCTCTTACTTGAGGTTTTAGCTGTGTGTACTGTGATGTCTTGACTCAATGATAGCGATGGTTTGCGCGGAGGAGTATGCCGCGTGGATCGACCAAGTTGCATGACGCTCACTCACAACGGTCGTGTGCTGCCCGGATGAGTGTGAACTAGACACCAACCTGCAATAGACCGGCCCAGCCCTCGGTGTGCGCATGAAGACATGTGGCAAGGCTTGGGCAAGATTGTCGCATCATGAGCACGGCAAGAGCGGAAGGCGCACTGGGGGAACCATACAGCGCAGGTCGACTGCGCCTTCCTTGGTGCTATCGATTGATACTTCCATGTCTGGACCCGGCAGCCTCGTCTCTACCCAACACAGCTCGCCCTTATTCTCTTTCTGAGAAACACCATGCCCATGCCATCATCTTTCACTTGCGTTCACATTCATATCCCGCTCGTATTGCCGCTGCATTCCTACCTTCGCTCTGTGCATTGCTAGGCCATACATGTCATCACGTCACCATGGTAGGTGGATGCCGATCGCGTGTCTCAGCGCAAGTACCAGCAGTTCGCATGCTCTAACACACACACCATTAGGGTTGTTGCGCATCCCGCACGAGTGACAACACTCCGCCTGCTGTCCTCGCGCATTCGTCGTCGCGTAACATCACAGCGCCGTCGACGCGACCCAGCTCTATCCCCTCACCACGCGCCTCACATGCTTCGCAGGGCAATGCGCACCCACCGACGAGTCGCCCGGATGCCGACAACCGCCCCAACACGCCTCTCAAGCCCATATCTCCGACTCAGCGCTCGCGCTTGCCTAACACGCTCGCTTCACCCACTGCTAAGAGCAGCAGCCGCGTCCAACCTCTGACAGACTCTACGCATTCGACATGGACCCGATCGCGGTTAGAGAAGGAGCGCGAAGACTGGTGGGATACACAGGTCACCGGTTCGGAGCAGATATGGGGTGCCATACGTCTTGTGGCACAGCATCTACAGGCTGCCCAGTTGCAAGAGGCGCAGACGATGCTCGATGTCAGTGACTGCACGTGCCCAACGGGCCTGCTTTGGCGAGGCGTTTACGATGCGACTGGCGTCCAATACAAAGTCCCCGAGTGGGTGGTAGTAGAGCCAGAGGGCCTGGCAGAAGAGGATGGCATGGACGACAAAGACTTGGCTGGAGATGCGAGCGCCAGTGCTGTGCAGGAGACGGTTGAAGATACCCTCGCGGATGACTCCGGCAGCCTTATACGTGTGAAAGTAAGGACGAGCCACGACCAGCGGGATCATCAGGTCGTCATGCGGATGAGAGACTCGGTCGCGACCATAATTGAGAAGCTGAAGAAGCAAGCAAAGGTATGTCGGACTTGATTGTCTCCATGCCTCTCCTTTACTGCATGTACATTGCTGACCACATATAGCTCAATCCCTCCCTCGTAATTCGTCTCGCATACGGCGGACGTATATATGAGCCCAACGACGTACTCGAAGCCAACGCGCGCTGGAACTTTGCTAATAACTATATCCTGACCGCTCTCGTCTTTCAGTAAACATCTGATCCTTTGCACATCCGTATACCGCACTCCACCATGTTCTACGGGTCCACGTTTGAATATGCGGGTCACATGGCTCACAACGATTACTAGGTCTCCAACCGAGTATCTCGACTTCCTGTTTGAGTCGATTGTCAAAACGTTGGATGAAATGGGCATACCGGACCCGAACGAACCTACTCCGGAAGATGACTCTGACGGTAGCGAGACCGACCCTCTTCTTCCCCGATCACGTTCGTCGGATAATAGCAGCGATGACGGAACGTCTGAGGGTTGTGTCGCGTTTTTGTATGGGTTGGTTCGTTCGTATTGGAACTTTCAGCGGTGGAACTACTCTTCGCTTCAATAGTTCATTTGGCGGCTTGTTTGATACCCCTCTCTTCCATATCTTTTCGTTCATGCTGGCGGTAGGCACCGAGACCTTTGCTTGTACCCAGTATCATTTTTCATGCTTCGGCGTATCGTCATTGCGAGATTGTAATTCTTTGGACCATAGAAGTCTGACTAGTGCTTGAAGTTCTCTTCAATACAAATTTGCTCTATTCATTGACTTTATTCTCTTGACGATGCATGTTGACAGGTGCTATAAGTGAAGCCGTGTGTAAGTTGTACAACTTTAATTGTGGAGTCCGCATGGCTTGATGGCAACCTACCAGTAAATCTTCCCGTACAAGTCACGATCTCAAGCCGTCACCTTATACAAGAAAAAAACTAAACAGGTCTGCAGGCTACATTAAGCTAAAACCTTGCAAAGTAGGTAACCTAACGTTAACGTAGGCTCTAGGCTGTTTAGTTTTTTCCTAGGCTGGCGTGCCGTGTCTAATAGCAAAGATGCATTTATCGTCTTCTCCACTTGTAACATCCTTCGCATGCGAAGCTTTGTGGGTATCTCCGGGTGGTGCTTAACCCCGAATCAGATGTCATCACACCCACATAACAAAGTGATGATCAACACCATTCCAAGAAGCAGTCAAGCGTGTCCTCCGCTTCTAGCCTTCCCGAGGTCAAACGTTCGTTATCTGCCGTCTAGCTTCCCGCATCCTCCATCGACACCATGATGGTTGTGGTGAACCCTGTGACATCATCGTTTTTCAACCTCGGAAGCTCATCGCCCGCCATGACGATGCCCTACCCTCTTTTTGAGTACCATAAAGACTCACTAAGAGCGAACCAGATACTCCAATTCAAAGCACACATAAAGCCAACATGTTCGCCTCATCTGCTTCGCGTTCTTTACGCACAACGTCCACAGACCGACTTTCACAAATAACCAGACAAGTCCTCCCGCAACAAATCAGAATGGCGCACAACGGCACAACCCACACGCTCAACACAGGCGCCAAGATTCCTGCCATTGGGTTTGGAACTTGGCAGGACAAGGAAGCCCAGGAACCGTAAGCTGTTGTCTTGTCGTTAAGAAGCGTGTTGTTTTACTAATGCAGAAAATAGAGCTGTCACCATGGCCCTCAAAGCCGGCTACCGCCACATCGACACAGCACGCATCTACGGCACCGAACCCGCAGTCGGCAACGCCATCAAAAAGTCTGGCGTCCCCCGTTCCGAGCTCTTCATCACCAGCAAGCTCTGGAACAACTCGCACCACCCCGACGACGTAGAAGCCGCACTCGATGCCTCCCTCAAGGACCTCGGGACCGACTACCTCGACCTCTATCTCATGCACTGGCCCTCGCCCTTCGCTCGGGGCTCAGAAATGTTCCCCAAAGACTCCGCCGGCAAAGTCAAAGTGGGCGACAGCGACTACGTCGACACCTACAAAGCCATGGAGAAGTGCTTCAAAAGCGGCAAAGCCCGCGCAATCGGCGTCTCGAACTTCAGTAAAGCGGAAATGGAACGCTTGATCAAGGAAACGTCTGTTGTACCTGCTGCTCATCAGATCGAATGTCACCCTTACCTCCAGCAAAACGACTTCACGGAGTTCCACAAGCAACAGGGTATCCATGTGACGCAGTACTCGCCGTTTGGCAACCAGAACGAAATCTACGATTCGGGGAAGAATATGAACAAGCTGATGGATGACCCTGTGCTTGTGGAGATTGGCAAGAAGCATGGCAAGACTGGTGCGCAGGTCGCGCTGGCGTGGGGTATTGCCAAGGGCCATTCGGTTATTCCCAAGAGCAAGACTGAGTCGAGGATCAAGGCGAATCTGGAGGGAGACTTTGCGCTGCCTAAGGAGGATGTAGAGAAGATTACTGGCATTGATAAGAAGATGCGGTTTAACGTTCCGTCAGGTAACTTTGGATGGAACTTTTACACCGATTTGGACGGTAAGAAGAAATGAGGGAGCGATTAGAGTACTATAACGCTATTGAAGTAGCTGACTCAAAATGATAACTATATGCATTACATGAAACAACGCTGATTTACGTCCGACGCACACTCATTCCCTAACTATAACTTCCCGCAGCCCAACTCTTCCGACTCTCCCTGCGATCCTCACCCTCAAAGAAAATAGCAACCTTATTCGGCTCCCCTTTCTCCCCTTCATGGTAATCATACTTGATTTTCTTGAACCGCAGCGCCCTCGCTGCCTTAATCTCATCCCCACTCATAACCATCGCCGCATCGCCACCAATACGACTAACAACGGGGTTCAACAGCATGGCCATACTAAAAAAGCTCTCGTCGCGGACAATCGTGCGGTTGGCGAAGAGGCCTAAGAGGCAGAGAGCGAGAAATTGGATGAAGCAGATGCCGCCTAGGATGCTGAAAACGTAGGACCAGTCTACGTCGAGTTGCTGGCCTTGCGATGGGACGACGGTTTGGTGCGTGACGTTGTAGCGAATGCCATGGTCATCGAAGGCAGCGACAGCGCCGATGGTAAAGCGCATGAGGAGGTCTTCGACTTCATTTTTTGCGATGTTGTGTGCGGGCGACCATTTGGTGCCTTGACTGTAGGACCGGGTTTGGCGGTCGAACCAACCGTTCCATGGTATACCTGTCCAGCCCATGGCACCAGCAGCTGTACGAGCGAAGATATCGGAGCCCCAGACTGCCCTGAAGTCGGCGGGGTCGCGGGGATCGATGTCGTTGGGGGCGTTAATCGCGGTTACGTTACCGAGTGTGTTGTTGCAGAGGAAGAGGGAGGCGGCGGTCACGCGCGCGTGCTTTTTGTTGTCCGACTCGGGGAGTTGCATGACGGTGAAGTTCGTACATCTTGGCCCGCAGTTTTCGGGAACAGAGGCCATCCAGGTTACGGAGCCGCCGGCTTGTTCAGTGACTTCCCACTTAACGTAGTCATCGTCGCCTTGGTGTCGAGCCATGATGTAGAGGGATTCGTCGGGTACGTCGTGCACTTTGCCGTCCTTGACTTCGAGTTGTTCGCATGATGCGTGGGCTGTGATGTTGCGGGAGCTGGCAAGGTAGTTGACCCATTGGTGGGCTGGGTCGCGGTTGAAGAAGCGGTAGTGCCACGCGCCGTTGCCGCGGTAGATGGGTGTGCCTGGTATGCCGGATAGATCGGTAATCATGTCGTCCATATTATCGGTAAGATTGAATTCGGGGTATGCCATGGCTTCCATGCCGTACATCCACGCCGCTTCCAGCGAAGTCTCGTTGATGAGACTGATCTCGGGGTCGATCTCGCGCGGCGGGTTGTCGACGTACCAATCGTTCAGATCGGCTACAGTTACATTCCCGTATGACAAGAGTGGTATCTCCGAGTTCTCCATCGGCCAGAACAGACTCAGCAGTGCCACTAGGATCTGAGAGCCGATGTTGAGAACCAGCCATGCCAGACACGCTAGCCACATCCACTTCGTCTCATCGTCTCTAACATCCTTGAACATTCGGAATTTGCGCAGCCATTTCTGACGCCGGAAGCCAGGTGACGACAGGATCATCAGTTTCGTAACCTTGGCAAGCGAACTCAGGTGTAGGATCAGGTCGAATACTTCTAGACTAACGTAATGTCTAGTGAGAAATGACCATCGGAACACTGATGCATAGTGCTTCAACGAGGCCAAGATGTTCAAACCCAGACACAGCGAGAGACCGAGAGTAAGCGAGTTGAAGATTCGGATATCGATCTTGGAGAGAACGACGGGGCGGCGCCATCCTTCCCAACATTTGAGTGTAACACACATCACTGCGCTGAAGAACAGCGTTACGAGGAGTTTCATAGCACCTGTCTTGAGGAGTGTCTTCCGTGCCTCTCTTTGGTCGAATCGCTTGACGTGGTGGTGGTGTTTGTGGTGATGAGTCCCGTCTTCAACATCGAAGGTGGAGCTGGGGCTGCCTACACTGGCGTAGAATCCGCCCTTGGACTCTATGATCTCTGGAGACTGGACCATGGATGGTGTGTGCATTGGTGAGTTGGATGGCGAGTATGATGCGTCGTCGACATGCTGCATCGCAACATCACCACTGTCGTAGCTGAGTGGTTCGGCGGAGCTGATCAATGGCGCATTGTCGGAGTGCCCTCCACTGACTGTGCGGCTGCGATCCATGGTTCTTATTCTTTTGTCTATGTTCGATGGGATGGTGTCTTTGTGCTCTGTCAAATCTACAACTGTAGAGATGATTTTGCGTGGCTTGGAACCTCGTGTGCCGTCAGACGGCAGGCTGCAGGTGTCTTGGGCGAAGATAGCAAACTAGGTAGCGAGCGAGCGAGGCGTTACGCGCATTCTTTAGCGATGGCGAAAGTACCGACACTGTGGTCGTGTTCCCCGGGTATATGAGTATGTGAAAGGAATTCGGCAGTAGTCTTGCAAGGGCTCCCAAGAGAAGTAGTAAGAGTGATTATCTGGAGTGGAGAAAATGCAGAATCCTCTTGAGCGCACATGGCGCTCTTATCGCTGTCTACCGGACGGGTTCCCGCGCGACGACTATATTGGGGGCTGAAAGATTGGGGGCCACAACAGCCGCATCTGCAAGCCTTTGGCGTTGCACAGCGTGGGCGAAGCAAGGCCAAAGTTGAGAACTGCCAGCGACAAACGGACGACAACCAGTACTAAGTTGTAATAATAGAAGCGCAAAAAGTACTTCAACGACTTACCATGCGCCTATCGTGAAGCATGCGTTCGGAGAACTACATCAGCCCACCCCTCTTCATCCTTGGTAGGCTGGATTTTCCCAAACTGGAGGCTGAGTCTCACGCTAGACTCACGAGTGTAGCGATCGGTAGTCCTATTGTTAGCTAGATAGGCTGTTGAATGCAAGCGAAGTATCGAGGCGTTTCTAGTCCAGTAGTATCCAAGCGGTTGTACGCCACGAACAACAAGTATGGGGGGCCGGAACGCTCATTCGCCTAAGATGCAGCTGCGGGAGGGTAGAAGCGCAAGGCTCGGAACTTGCAGTATGTCGCAAAATGCAGCTGACTTCGACCATGCAGTTGTGGAAGCTCTTCGAGGGCGGAGATAAGCTTAGGCCGATGTCAACGTTGTTGTAGTTGTTGCTGTTGTAAGCGTCGCGGAGTGAGTACCCACATAACCGGCCGCGGTTGCCAAACTGTCAGCTCTTACCTTTGCGGGCACCCACCAATCCTCGGAGTTGTAGGAGGCATGTTGATGCTCCTGTGCTACTCATGCGACGCATCCGTCGTCGCAAAAACAGGGGGATGGTTACTCTGACGATGATGCCCGCGCGCGAGAGCGACTGCCGATTAGCCTCAGGTGTTCCCCACCTAACACTAGATGACAAATGACTGTGGAGAAGGCACGAAGGGCGTCATGTCAACCAGTCTCAGAGCTTCATATTTATCGCGTCTATCTCAATCTTGCTGTTAACTATCAATCATCGAGACCAAAACATCATGTCGTCGTCAAACGTGGTTCTGTACGATCTGCCTAGCAGGAGTGGTTCCTCATGGTCATTGAACCCGTGGAAGAGTGAGTTCATCCACACTACAAATGCTATCTTGATCCTTCTGACAGGCGCGCAGCTCGCATGGTACTGAATTACAAGAAGATCGACTACACGACCGAATGGGTAGAATATCCTGACCTGGCCCCCAAGTTCAAAGCCCTCGGCATCCCACCCACCCCCAAGGACGCGCCAGGCTATTTCGCAGAGTACACCAGTCCCGCTATCAAGCATGCGAACGGCACCTATCAGATGGATTCTTGGCCCATTGCCTATGAGCTTGAGAAGCAACATCCAACTCCGTCTTTGCATCTCGACGACCCCATCGTTGTGCAGGTCAGGGACCATATTGCCAAGATAGCTGGCCCATTGAGACCACTACTCATTCCTCAGGTACCAGTTGTGCTGCTGAACAAGCCGAGTGCGGATTACTTCAATGAGACTAGAGAGAAGATGTTCGGGAAGCCGCTCGAACAAGTCGAACAGGACGCCAATGCGGACGATTGTTGGGAGGCGGCTAAGGCACCGGCGAAGGAGGCGGGCGATCTACTGAGGAAGAACGGTGGACCTTACTTCCTGGGTCAGACTGGTAAGTGACAATGCGCTGGCTGAATCATGTCGGCTTCATACATTCTAACCTGTGAGCAGTCTCGTATGCCGACTTCATCCTTGTGTCGATGCTACACTTCGTCAAGTGCATAAGCGAGGACAAGTTCAAGAAGCTTCTGGCTCTTGACGACGCCTTCCCTAAGGTTTACGAGGCGTGTAAACAATGGCTGGAGAAGGACGACTAGTACGTTTTCAGCAAGCGCCAGTGCCTAAACCGATCGATCGACTGTTCCTTCTCTCGTGCGCTCGGATTATGTATCCATAGCTTTTGAAAATTTTATAAACATGAGGTTTTGCTGCACTGCATGCCATGCGCCACACTACCCCTCTCTTGCGCCCGCCAGACTGCTTGACCAATCTGACTGTGCAGCATTAGCGCGGCCACACTTCCTGCCTTGCGCCCGATGGGCAGTGTTGCCTAGCAGCTGATAAGTTCAGCTTTGAAGTCATAATGCCGCCAGATCATACACGCACAACGATAACGTCGCACCTCAATTCATACTTTCTAAAATCTTGACAAGAGTTGTTCGGCGCGTTTATTGGAACATCATCATCGCCGGTCGGACGACGCTCGAGGTCGTTGCACTAATTCCAGGCGTGCCTTCCATACCCAACATGAGCGCGACAACTCCATCACCAAGGGCTGACACTGTGCATGAAACCTCGCGCAGTTCCGATGACGGATTTGAAATTGTTGAGCACGACCTCGATGTTCTGAGCGTCCCCGGATCCCAAGACGGCACGCCCGTACCGACCACAGCGGTGACAGAGGAAACAGAGCGCAACGGAGGAAAGAACGAATCCAGGGAAAGCCGACCTTGGTTATGGGATTACGATGAGTTCCACGATGCGATCAAAGTCGGAGACTTAAATGGTGTGAAGAAGATGTTGGACGACGGTGCAAATGTCGAACATGGAACAGACGAGGGAGAATCACCATTAATCCTCGCCATTTGGAAGCAAGACATCGCCATCATAACTCTCTTGCTAGAAAGAGGCGTGGATGTGACCCGCCCGTTCGATGGGTTTCCTCCCAGCCACTATGCCGTCATGCAGAAAGAGCGAGCACCCCAGATCATCCAGCTTCTCCTCGACCATGGCGCCAGCTTGGAAGCGGTTGGGACAGAGGATATTAACGCGTTACATTTCGCTGCATCGAACGGCATGATACATGGGGCTGATTTTCTCATCGGCAAGGGAGCAGAGGTCAGTAAGACCTGCACGGATGAGAGGACGCCTTTGATACTGGCTGCAAGGCATGGACATATGGCAATTGTCAAATTACTTCTCGCCAAAGGAGCAGATTTGCACGAAAGAAGTGAGAATGGTTGCACCGTCCTGATGTGGGCGGCGGAGTACGGACAGCATGAAGTCGTTCGTTACTTGTTGGAGGCAGGCGCGAGGGTGGACGACCGTAGTGTAGAGGGTCTCAGTAAGTTGATGTAGCCTTCACGACTTGTTGAACAGCAACTGATATCAGCAGCCGCCCTATCACTCGCCAGTATGAATGGCCGATTGGAAGCCGTACAGCTACTGGTTGCTAGCGGTGCAGACATCAATGCACTTAGTGAGGATCCAGAGTCCTTCACACCGGCAATGTTTGCTGCAATACAAGGACATGCAGAAGTACTACAGGTCCTGATATCACACGGAGCAGATTACAAACCAGAATTGAAAGTCGATTGGGCTGATGGCGACACGATCCTCGATATGACCTTGACGAAAGGCCATCTCGCTACTGCCAAGATCCTGTTAAAAGCCATTGGTGGACCCGACTACCCAAAGGATAGCGTCGCACTCCAAATGGCCACTGCGCAATCCAAGGTAGAACTAATACCAGTGATGAAGGCCGTTTCTATCATGTACCAAGAAATCGATCCCCATTCCACCGACGGGGAGAACCTGGGTTGGGTCGAATGGGTCTTAGATCAAGGCGGAGAGCTCGTCAGAGCAAAAGCCATGTGCAACATGCTATATGCTGCATTAGCTGCTAGGGATGTCGGTATAACTGCAGAGCTACTCAGACTCGGAGCCGATCCAAATATCTTCGGGTTCATGGGTTACACACCACTCCACGTCGCAGTCAGCGGGCTGGCGTGCAACCTGGAACTCGTCGAAGTACTTCTCAAATTTGGTGCTGATCCGGCCAAGCTCTCGCAAAATCCCACCATAGAAAAGAGGGTCACGCCACTACATCGTGCCATCTTGGGATTCGAAAACGACCGTCCAGACAAAATGCCTGTCGTCGATCTTTTGCTCGCAAGTGGGCGATGTAAGGTCATGAAAGGACCGGACGCTCAGTCTTCTGCCTTTCTAAGTGTAGTAAGCGCGTTCGATGGTGGGAGTGCCGACGTTGCCAAAAGCCTAGCGTTCCGGATGCTGGATTCCATTTCTGATGTGAACGACGACAAGGCTGACGATGGGTCTACTCCGATGGACGTTGCCGTCCAATACAATCAAAAAGAGCTCATTGACGCACTAAGACGGAAAGGCGCAGACATGAACGCGAAGAACAACGACGGCATGTCACCTCTTCTTCTGGCGTGCGGCATGAAAGCGGAGCTGGTAAACTTTCTGGTGACACGCTGCGCAGACGTGTCTGCTGTCAACAAGAAGAGGCAAGGAGCTTTGCATATCGCTGCTGCGTGTGGGAAAGCCAATGTGCTCAGATTTCTCCTTGATCTGGATCTAGCTGAAGAGGAGCCACTTAACATCAACTCCGTGGACGATGCAGGTCACACCCCTTTGATCGCTGCCATAGTGGAGGGTCATGAAGGTGCAGCTCTTTTCTTACTGAGACGAGGTGCCTCTGTCCGACAACGTACGACCGAAAAAGGACGACTTGCCTTGCATTACGCAGCCCAGGCCAGTATGAACCGTATTGTGGAATTCCTGTTAAGGGTTTCCTGCAACGACATCATCAACGTGGAAGATCATGGGGGATACACACCCCTAGCACTCGCGTGCATGGCAGATACTCCCACCGTCGTTCCCACCTTGCTCTCCTACGGCGCAGACCCAAACGTCATCTGCCAAAACACCGGCGACCGTCCCCTCCACATCGCGCTCAAACGACCTCTACACATGGATCGCGTTGCAGACAGGGAAAGTAGTCCATCACTGGACCTGCTCAAGCATGCAGACACCGATATCACAGCTCGCGATGGCAGTGGCCGCAAACCACTGCATCTCGCATCTGAGTTTCACAATCTAGAGGCTACTAGACTCCTCTTATCCAAAGGCGTCTCACCACACTCTGAAGATAACAAGGCACGGACGCCACTATGTCTTTGTTCAAACCCTTACATCGCGCAAGCGCTTATCGACCACGGCGCGGACGTAAACCACGCAGATGAAAATGGATGGACGCCGTTGCATTACGCTGTGTCGAGGTGCTGGGTAAAGGCTTTTGCGGTGCTGAGACAGGCAGGCGCTGATATGGATATGAGGACCCGAGATGATGGGCTTAGTGTCAATGAGAGGTTGGACAAGTTTGGTTCCTGGCAAGACTGGGTGAATAAGGAAAGGGAAATGGTGTGCGATGATGCACACATGGAGAAGATGAGGGAATTTGACTTGAGGACCGAGATGGGGATGAAAGTAGATAGGTATTGAGGTGACTACTGACGGCGTAAGTGCTTTGCTTTGCTTACTTGCTTTAATGATCATGTCACTGATTGTAATGCTCATCCATTTCTACTCTGATGCAATTTCGATGTTGCGCCCTAGTAAGTGAGACATCAAGTCTACGTCTCGGATTCCACGGGTTTTTCGATCGCACATGTCGACGAGTCATGAACAGTAGCGCGCACGACTCGCCCAATCCAGCCACGCGCAACCTCTTCACTCACGACGTCATCACATCGACATCCAGTCCAGAACATCAACAACAAAACCTAAATGATAGATAAACATTTTCACCCGGCACGTCATTCGCCCGTCCGCCAGCGCATTCCTCCCATCACAAATACACCACGCGTAGTCCATCCGCAGCATTCCGAGCGAATTAGGTAAAACGCCAGATCTCCTTCGCGTGAGTGTGCGCGCGATCTGAGTGCCCTGGCGCCGATCTCAACGATGCGGTCGCGTCATGGACTTTTCGATAGCCTCGCGCACAAATGCCATCACCAGTCCAGATCTTGTGTCAAGCTAAGCTTTTCGAGCCTCTTTTCCTTGGCAGTTGTGACTGCAAGGGGTGTTTTCGGAGGCCGTGGGTGCCCTTTGCGGCGCCTGGCGGACGGATAAGCTTCCTTAGGGTTTCTTAGATCGAGCTGGTGGGCGTGATGGGGACGATGATGTCACGGGTGTGTAGTGGACTTAAGCATTCGATGCCAGGGCTTCAATGGGAGTAGTTGTGTCTTTTTCTATTCCAAGCCTACCTGCTCTGCTCTGTCCAACACATTTCTCGTGACTGAGCATCATGTTTGATCTCATCCGCGACTCGGCCTTTGGCCATATCGTCCGCCTTGTGACGCGCAACAAGTACTTACAATATCCTGAAGAGAAGGATCCGGAGATCTGGAAGAAGTATGTCAGCCACGAGAAGTCTGGGTATGCGGCCTACCATGGCTCTACGCAGGCGCCGGAAAACAAGGACGAGATCGATGAGCTCGCTCAGACGCATGGTGTGAGGAACCGAGAGGGACGCGATTCGGAGACTTCGTCGCGTACTGTGGGCAATGGTGTCAACGAGGCCAGTGGCTTGAGAGTCGATCCTGAGAAGGGCAAGGACCTTCACGTTATTGATTGGTATGGTCCGGATGATGCTCAGGTATGTTTGCTCCATGTTAATATCTTTGGATTGTACTGACGGCTCTGTAGAACCCAAAGAATTGGTCGCGAGGAAAGAGGTACTTCGTCACCTTTGAGATTTGCTTCCTCACCTTCTCGGTATACATCGGTTCAGCTATCTACACGCCTGGTCTCATGGGCGTGATGGCAGAGTTTGGCGTTGCTCAGGTCCCCGCGACCTTGGGACTGACGCTGTACGTTGCTGGATACGGTCTTGGTCCTCTCCTTTGGTCACCCATGAGCGAGATTCCGCAGATTGGCCGTCTCTGGGTTTACATTATCACCCTTCGTAAGTGCAGCCATTCGCTCACATCGACATGACATGCTAACCGACAACAACAGTCATCTTCGTCCTTCTCCAGATCCCTACCGCTCTCTCCGTCAACTTCGGCATGCTACTCGCTTTCCGATTCCTAACTGGATTCTTCGGTTCGCCCGCACTCGCAACAGGAGGAGCCTCCATCGCCGACATGTACCGTCCCAAGAAACAAGTGTACGGTCTTGCAGTCTGGGGAATTGGAGCTGTCTGCGGTCCCGTTCTCGGTCCTCTTGTGGGTGGCTTTGCCGTCATGGCCGAAGGTTGGAGGTGGACCATGTGGGAGATCATGTGGCTCTCGGGCTTCTGCTGGGTCTTCCTCTTCTTCCTCCTCCCGGAGACAAGCGCGCCCAATATCTTGCACCGCAGGACGCGCAGGCTCAAGAAGCTGACTGGCGACGACCGTCTTACTTGCGAGCCGGATATCATGTCTGCTGAGATGTCAGGCAAGGACGTAAGTAATCCTTCTTCACGATATCCAATCACTGCTAACACCACCTCAGGTTCTCAACATGAGTCTTCTCAAACCCATCACCCTCATGTTCAAGGAACCCATTGTATTCCTGTTGAACTTGTACATCGCACTCATCTACGGTCTACTCTACATCTGGTTCGAGTCGTTCCCTCTTGTGTTCTCAGGACTTTACGGTTTCAACCTCGGCCTTGAGGGTGTTGCGTTCCTGGGTATCCTCGTTGGTACATTTATCGCCGTCATTGTGCTCTTCGCGTGGAACTACTACTACCTGGAGAAGCAGTTCGACGATGATGGCAACATCGCGCCAGAGAAGCGTCTGATTCCTGCCATGGTTGGCTGCTTCTTTGTGCCCATCTGTCTCTTCTGGTTCGGATGGACTTCGCGGTCGGATGTGCACTGGATTGTGCCCATTATCGGATCTGGATGCTTCGGTATCGCTGCCTTCACGCTCTTCCAGGCCGTCCTACCCTACCTGTCGGATGCCTACCCCGACTCTGTGGCTAGTGTACTGGCAGGTAACGACTTGATGAGGTCGTCATTCGGTGCAGGATTCCCCTTGTTCGCCAATGCCATGTATCAGAAGTTGGGCATAAACTGGGCGAGCAGTTTGTTGGGATTTCTGGGTATTGCCTTTATCCCGATTCCATTTGTGCTTTACAAGTGGGGCAAGCAGATCAGACAGAAGAGCAAGCTGGCCAGGAAGGATATCTAGGGGTGTGCAGTGAAATAGTCCTATAGGATGGATGATAATATTATTTGTTCAGACAACTTCGATGGAGATTGGTGATTTCCCAGATGTGTGGAACGCGTGGTTGACGTCATCATCGTACGCGCCGTAGTGATGCATATTTCTTTTGTGAGCAATGTCCATTGGCATGGGTGCGCCTGCGAAGGCGTGTGCTGCTCCGACGTAAGCAAATACGCATTGCTTTGTCGAGCAGTTTGGTGAAACAGCAGACGTTGACGCTGCGTCATACTCGACGCGATGCAGGTGGCCGATCCCAACGGCTATACATAATGCCGTGGTCATGTCGCGGAGTCTAGACACGTGCTAGGAGAACGCGGTAATGGAAACATCGTGAGTTTAAAATGGCGAGGGCCGAATGGACCCTGATGGCCGAAGCTGGAAGCATCGATCTCCCGGGAGTGACAGCCGATTCGGGTCTGCAGCGAGATTGGTGGTGAGGTCGCTGGGGTAGCCTCGAGGATGTGGATGAGGGAAGGATGGCGCTAGGGGGGCTAGCGCGGAGCTTGTGGCGACTGGAGGCTGTATGGCAGTTCCAAGATTGCTGCTGTCTTGGATGGCAAAGAGCTGGGAGGCTAAGAGTTGAGAGGCTAGGGAGTTTGCGAGCCGGGTGGAAGGCGCGGAAGCTGCCCAGGAACCAGTGAAGGTGCTACCAGGCAGTGTTGGGTAGTGCAGTGAGTATTAGGAGTGCAGTGAATGTCACCAATCCAGCTGTTCTTCTCATCTCACCACCTGTCTGTGCTGCACCGCCACAACATCCCGCGAACCTGTTTCGGCGCTGATCCTTACCCACAACGGCAAAGGCGGCCGTCGTCGTCAACATGAGCGGGCATGGCAGCGTGCGTTTTTCGAGAGCCGCTCCCCACAACGTCCTGCTGAACAACATGGCCATGGCGGACGCGACCAAGCCCGTCGTAGTCAATGCGCCCGAACGCCCGGGCTTGACGAGCAGCGCCTCGGGGTCGTCTGGCGACTCGATGGACGAGACGACGTCGCCCGGCGAGCCCACGACGACCACCAGCAGCCGCGACCAAGTGGCGCCTCTGCGCGAGCCCCAGTACTCGTGGAACAGCAACGCCAGCTCCTCGCGCTCTCGCGGGCCTGCCATCATGACGGACCTGCCGCCCCAGACGCCCAACGGGGGCAGCGCGCCCACGTCGACCACCAGAGCCGCCCGCCCAACACCTGGCCGCACCATCAGCAGCGCATACGCACCCGCCCGCCGCCCCCAGCAGTTCTCGCTGAACTCGTCCGCCCACCGCCCGCGCAACAACTCGGCCACGCGCAGCCGCCGCAACCCCAACGCCGAGTACCGCGCCCAGGAAAAGGCCTACGTCCAGCGCATCCGCCAGGAGGACCAGCAGGACGACTTCTTCGACCCGGCCCTGCGCACCCCGAGCCTGGGCTACAGCACCGACTCCGAGACGGACGACGAGTCGCCCTCGACCGCCGAGTATGTCGAGAACGACCCCTACGACCAGGAGACGCTGCTCTACTATGGCAACGACGACATGCAGCCCTCGATCGAGGAGCTCAAGATCCCCGCCAACCGCGAGCGCCTCGAGTGGCACAGCATGCTCGCCAGCGTCCTCACGGGTGATGTCGTCAAGCAGGAGAAGAAGCGCCTCATCGGTAGCACCGAGCAGCAGGGCGACAGCACCATGAAGGCCGAGATCTGGATGGGCATCCGCGCCAAGGTCTGCGGCCGCTCGCTGCAGGCCCAGCGCCGCATCGTCGACGACACCCGCAGCAAGATCCGCGCCAACCTCGAGAGCATCATCTCGTTCGAAGTCGGCGGCGAGGCTGAGGCGGGCCAGACAGCCGCCCAGCAGGTCGAGGACATTGTCAAGAAGATCGAAAAGGTCGAGAGCGTCTACCCCACGCGCCAGGCCCTCGAGGCTGCCTATCCCCGCGCCGCCTCGCAGCCCTACAAGGACGCCTGCGACGCCGTCATCGCCTGGCACAACACCATCGCCCTCATCAACACCGAAATGTCCATCCTTAAGAAATGGGTCGGCAACGAGGAGCTCGACTTCACCAAGCCCCGCCCGCGCTCGTCCCAGGACCACCATCTCACCGACGACTCTTCGTTTATTGACCGGATACTCAAGGAGGATGGCCTCAAGTCCCTGCAGGGCGACACCAACCTGCTGGCCCCGCTCGAGAAGGTCATCCAGAAGGCCAAGGCCACCCTCATCGCCAACGCCGAAGGCTTTGCCGAGAGACATCTTCCGCCCTACATCGAAGAGCTGCTGACTCTCATCAACTTCCCCTCGCGTCTCCTCCAGGAGATCATCCGCGTCCGCCTCTCGTACGCCAAGAAGATCAAGGACCCGTCACAACAGGGCGTCATGATGGCCGAGCAGATGATTGCGCAGTTCCAGATCCTGCTTGCCATGGCTGGCCAGGTCAAGGAGAGCTACATGGTCATCTCCCGGCCGGAGCCTGGCTGGGATCTGCCTCCGTGCATTGAGGAGAACTTCGACACAGTCGTGCTAGACGCCCTCAAGTTCTACTTCAAAATGCTGAACTGGAAGTTGGCCGCCAACAAGAATACCTTCAAGGAGGCCGAAATCCTCGAACAGGAGTGGGACTTCTGCAACAAGCTCGGCCGACAACTCCAGGGCGGCGACGTCGAGACTGCGGAACAGTTCAGTGTGCTTACATCCAAGTCGCTGACTCGTCTCAGCGCTCACTTTGAGCGAGAGCTGCAGCGTCGGCCGGACGAGCTCACGGGTTCTGAGATGGAAAAGCGGTACAAGCAGATCCTAGATTCCGTCCGCGTCCGACAGCGTAAGCTGTTCCGTTTCTCCAGGATTCTCACGCAGCGCTTCGAGAACTGCACCGAGTTCAACATCAACAACATCGACCTAGACGAGGAGCAGCTCCAGGAACTGTACGAAGCTCTCGTCGCCACTGGTCATTTCCTCGTCGAGACCACTGGAGGAAACAACACTGGCATATACATTGTTGCATCACCGACGGCACTCGACCGACCGAACGACATCCAGTCGCTTCTTACAACCTGCTACCACGCAGAAGAAGCCCCAGAAGACCCTTCCAACCCGTATGTCTTGATAATCAGACCGGAGCAGCCCCTGTACTGGCCCGGCAAGAAGATGTCGGCCAACATCATCGAGCCCCATCTCGACCTCAAGCCTGGTCGGTTGAGGCTCGTCGCGGATGGCTCCCAACAACGCCTCGCAAACGCGAATCTATCATTCCTTTCGTCGATAGGCATGGAGCTCACCACCCTGATTGATCAGCGCGCCAATCTTCCCCGTGTCAACGCAGAACTGCAGAAGATCAAGAAGACGGCATACAAGCTGTCCAACACCATCATGGACAGTGTCGAGATTGTTCGCAGGCAAACAGTTGGTCTCGACTGCCAGGATCTCATCCAGACTTGTTTCGCTTTCGCGACAGAATTCGGTCAACGTTCCGTCCTCTACATGGACTACAACCGAAGAGCAATGAACAACATCAAGCTAACCAGGCTGGCACTCGACTGGGTCAGCTTCATCTGCGACGACTGCATTGCTTCGGATCGAAAGACGTTCCGATGGGCTGTGGTTGCTCTAGAGTTTGCCATGATGATGACCCGCGGTCAGAACATCCTTTCCATCAGCGACGAGGAATACTCACAGCTGCGACTGAAGGTAGCTGGCTGCATGTCCGTCCTTATCTCCCACTTCGACATCATGGGCGCGAGGTCGACCATCGCAGCTCAGGCCGAGCGACAACGCCTCAACGCTATTGCCGGAAAGAGCCTGCTCGACCCGAAGAACGCAAAGGATGACGACGAGTCTATTGAGATGACTCAACAACAGTGGATGCAGAGGCTCGAAGAAATCGACACCTTCCGCAAAGACAAGGAAGCCGAACGCCAAGCTCTTGGTAGGGTGCTGGAGGACTCTAATGAAGCCGACCGAGCGCTGACCTACCTCTCTTCGTCTGCGACAAACGTCACACTCCGATGGCAACAGGGCCAGTTTGTCGGCGGAGGTACATTTGGATCCGTCTACGCAGCTATGAACCTCGACTCCAACCACCTCATGGCCGTCAAAGAAATTCGTCTCCAAGATCCACAGCTCATTCCTACGATTGTCGCTCAGATCAGAGACGAGATGGGTGTTCTTCAAGTGCTCGATCATCCCAACATTGTGTCTTACTATGGTATCGAACCACATCGCGACAAGGTGTACATCTTCATGGAATACTGCTCTGGTGGTTCGCTTGCCGGACTGCTTGAACATGGACGTATCGAAGACGAGACCGTCATAATGGTTTACGCGCTTCAGATGTTGGAGGGTCTCGCCTACCTACACGACGCCGGTGTTGTGCATCGCGACATTAAGCCCGAGAGTAAGTTTGCCTCTGATCCTATTATGATTCACCCTTGCTAACCAAACCCAGACATTCTGCTCGACCACAACGGAGTCATCAAGTTTGTCGACTTCGGCGCCGCCAAACTCATCGCTCGCCAAGGTCGAACCCTCGCCGCAGAACACAACGCCACACGCCAGGGCCGCCAACGTTCTATGACCGGAACACCGATGTACATGTCCCCTGAAGTCATTCGGGGTGGAAGCACAGGTCGCCACGGCGCTGTCGATATATGGTCACTGGGCTGCGTGATTCTGGAGATGGCTACGGGTCGCCGCCCTTGGGCTTCCATGGACAACGAATGGGCCATCATGTACCACATTGCCCAGGGTGACCCACCGCAACTACCATCCAAGGAGCAACTCAGCGACACTGGTATCGACTTCCTCAAGAAGTGTTTCGACCGCGATCCGAACAAGCGAGCCAGTGCGGTCGAGCTGCTCCAGCACGAATGGATCATGACGCTCCGCGCCCAGCTCAGTCTGGAACCAGCGACGCCCAGTGATAGCAACTCTAGCAGTGGAACACCACAAAGTAGTAGGCAAAACTCCACCTACAACTAATCCTTGACGCCCTCATCAGCATGTTTCGTCATGAATCTTGATGATGTTGGCTGATAGTGCATAGTGGCTCGCCGCCTTTCCATACACAGGGCCAGTCTCGATTCTGGTCAAAGCCTGCTACCCTCCCCAGATGCCGTCTCAGCAGGTTCCGGTGTTAGTCCCTTCACTATACCACCTGGCTCCTCGTTTACTGGAGCTTCACCTTTCCGACAATTCAACTTCTCTGAACCATAAGGAGTGCTTACCTACACTTTATCTTGCAACCCGAAATTCCGGGGACACGAAGATTGCAAACATTGTTATTTCCGCTTCTGCCTGTACTCCTCCACTTCCCGCTAGCGTCTCCTGGGAAGTATGGATAGGGCATTTACATGGGCTCATCTCCCATTTTTGTTTCTTTTGTCAGGCGCGTCTCCTTACGTATGACCGCTGTTGGTTGGGCATTCTGTTGTAGGTGTTTCTGCATTAGCGAGGGCGTTTCTCCGTATCATTATGGGTATGGGGCTTTACTTTTGGTTATCGTCCTTATACATGGTGCTTGCCTGGGTGGTTCGGGCGAGCAACACTTTCTCTTATTGTCTAATCGTCGAGATGATGAAGGCGATGCGGTATATACTAAGCAACGATTGCCCTGCGTGGCTTATACATCCTTTGAACACATGCATACATGCTGCTATTCCTTTTAAATGATATATGTCAAACTCATCACATCGTACCGTACGTAAGTTGAATAGCATATAATTATCACAACTGCGATCGATGCATAGATCTACTGTAAGCGGAGTACGTAAGTGAAAAACAAGAACACGTTCCACACTCGCCCTCCTCGTCATTCTCTTTCCCTCTAAACCATCCACTCCCTCAATACCTCATCCTCCACATCCCTAACCAAAACATGCACATGTTCCAAACTCCTCACACTCTGCAAATCCGTCGTATTCTTAAACCAAATAACCTTACTCCCCCCCTCTTCCTCCCCCGCCTTATCCCTAAACTCTCTCTTCACAAACTCCTCCACCATCGCCCTCCCCTCCTCACTCAACCCGCCCTTCCCATCCACCGGCAACCGCTGCTTCAACCACACAACAACATGCTTGATACCAGGCACAAACGCATACGCCCAGTCATTCCTCAGAATCTTGTAATCCGCTGCATCCGCAAAAGGCGTGTCGTTGACTACATCGAATCGCAACGCCCCGGTTTCATCTTCAACTGGTTCCCAGAGAAGGCGCTGGTCGAGTAGGTAGGTCATTACGCTGCCGTATCTCTGCTTTACGTGTGCGGTCCATGCGAGATATGCTTTTAGGGCGCTGGGCCAGCGTTTGAGCTCTTCGAGGTGGTTGGTCGAGATGAGGGTGTGCAGGTTCGACCAGGTGTGTGGTGTAAAGTCTGAGTCGGAGAGGGAGAGCTGCTGCCAATCTATGGCTGTGAGGGCGAATGGGGGGTTGTCGTGGGGAAAGGGTAAGGCGGTTGGGTCCGGGTTGGATTTCCATTGAGCTTGGAAGATGGAGGGGAGGGAGGATTCGTCGATGGTGAAGTTGCGTGACATTTTGTTCTTGGGTGGGTTTTGGAAATGTGTACTGCGGGAATATGTGGTATGCGAATGAGAGGTGAGAGAATATGAAAGTTGGGTAGCCGCGATGGTGATACTAGAGTGGCGGCCAAGTTGATTTTGAGGAGAGATAATTAGTAAACGAGATGAAGTGGTCCGGAAGGTAGATTGATTGACCATCTAGGTTATTGGGTGGTGGTATCCATGGATCAAATACCGGTGTAAGTCCGGGTTGGTAGGTGGGTGTGCCTGCATATTTCGGCGGAAGCGATTCCCGATTTGGACTGCTAAGACACATGGCAACACCTGGGCATGTAGTATACATCGATGCCGAGGAGACGTAATGAAGGGGGTAGCAAGATACTTGGAACACATGGAATGCATGAAGAAGGCCTTACATGGGTATCATCATACATGTTCGAATCAAATACATGCTACTCTACAACTTTTCAAGCAGAATCTTCGCTCCAGCGTTTCCTCTAGGAGCCGCGTCCGGCTTGTCGCCCTTCTTTTGCTTCTTGCCCTTGGCCTCGCCATTTTGCGCGCCTGGAGGGTTGGCAGCTGCCTCTAGCGCCTTCTTCTCCTTCTTCAGCGCTTTCAATACTTCGTCTTTCTTGGCAAAACCTTCAGCTTCGGTCATGGACACCACCACGAAGGAACCCTGACCAGTCGCCCAGTCGAGCAGGTTAGACTTGATCTGAGGCCAGAGCAAATCTGCAAAGCCGAGAGCAGGCTCTACGGGAACGACCTTCTTGGTGGTGGGGTCGAACTTGCCACCTTGGACCAGCATCTTCAACATGTTCTTGCCGTGGCTGGTAGCCTTGTTGTCGCCGGCGGAAGCAGGCAACGCAGAGTCCAAGATCGATTGTGAAAGACGGGCGACCTCTGTCAGTGCCTCTTTGCGCTTCGCCGGTTCGATCTCTGGAGCTCCAACGAGAACCTCGCCCATGAATTGTAGTCCAAATGTGAAGGAGGCAAAGTCAGCAGCGCGGGCGGTGACAGCTGTCAATAGCTGCGGCTCGATGCTCTTTGCAATTTCTTGCAGACGAATGTTTGGGTCCTTCTTTGATGTAGTCTGGCGAATAACATACAACTCGTTCAATCGATCGCGGGTGTTGTCGTCCAATAACCATTTCGCATCTGCGGCGAATGGGTATAGTAAGACTGTGCGTGCGCGAGCATCATTGACAAGGTTCAACACCTTCTCAGGGAGGGCATCGTTGCTGGGTAGAAGCTCGCTGAAGATGGACTTGGCGGAAAGCTTGGTGTCGTCGGTGACTGCCATGGCGGCAAGAAGGACGTGATGGGCGTGTTGGTCGAAAGCCATAGTCTCCATTGTGTCCTTGTACGGCCGCAGGAAGAGCTTGCGGTCCTTGGCTGTGCCGTATGCGAAGCAAAGCGACACCAATCGCGACCCTGATTTTGTGAACGCGAGGTTCTTCATGAGATCTACGTTGTCGGCTTCTTCGCCCTCCTTGGTCGTTGGGTCCGGCTTGAGGTGTTCGAGGAAATCGTTCGCTTGTTCGGTGCCGGGCTCGCATACGAGGAAGTATTGCAACATGGCGTCGTGCAGCATGGTGAAGCCAGTGAGCTTCTTCTGAATGAGCGAGTTGATCTGGTTCTCAAGGTAGCCCATAATAGGCTTCCTCTTCTCCGGGGATTCTTTCAAGATGGCCGATAGCTCTGCGCTATCGGTGCCTTCGGCAGAAAGACCCTTGATGGAGAACTCAGGACCATACCATTCCCGCAGAAGACGGTTCTTCTGCTCGGGAGTGGCTACGGCTCGGTATATATCGTCTACGATCCATGCGGCTTCGGGGTGGTTGATCATGCGCTTGACGTGGCTGTAGAACTCGGTGATGACGAGGTCGCGAATTTCAGGGTCGCTGCGATCGGTTAGACATGTTATGCCGTGCGTGGACATTGTACTCACCCCTTCTCCACCAACTTGGCGATCAAGAACTTGGAGTACTTGCCCTCAGCGAGGACCTTGAACTCGCCCTTCAGCTCTCTCGCAATCATTCGCCTCTGCTCCATTGTCGAGTATTTGATGGCTGTTTGAATGACACGCACAGAGTCGTGCTTGAAGACGAAGTCCTTGACTCTGCCAGTTATGATCTCGAACAACTCCTTGACGAGCCCTTTCCTCTCTTCCTTGTCAACATGCGACTTCAGCCTGAGCTTTTCCCATAGCTTCTTGGAGCGTTCGATGATGTCGGCGTTTGGCTTCGCGGCCTTTCGTTCTCTGGCAAGGGCTTTTTGCTTTGCGTGCGCTTCTTTCGAATTGTTTACTAGAGGGACGGTTAGCTAAACCACCAGGCAAGGTACATGGCTCTATCTTACCATTCAACCCCGCTAACTTGGACTCTACACCCTCGCCCTCGGCTTTGTCTGAGGCGCCGTTGTCGTCCTTGCGCTTTTGTGTCTTGCCGTTGGACTTTGCGGGTTGTTCGTCGCTGCTGTCGGCGTCGCTCATGTCGACATCGGCACCGTCGGCCGCCGAGAAGCCGTAGAAGCCATTGTCCTTCTCGCTCGTATCCGACTCTTCAAAGTCGTCGGAGCTCTCTTCCTTGGTCTTCTTCGCCTTCTTGACCGGCTTAACGTCGCGCTTCTTCTCGCTCTTGGTGGTAGGCTTGTCGACCTTGACCTTTTTGCTCTTGTCCTTGGCGTCGGGCGCACTTGCGCCGGTCGATTTGCGTTTGATACCGGCCATTTTGGGAAAGTCGTTGTCGTGTCGCAGTCTTCAAGCTCGAAGTCGCAAAAGTTCGCGACTTCCCGAACTTTTTCTGACAAGCGGGCCGGGGTTCTCTTCTAGCGTAGCCTAATCGAGACTAGTACATCGGCGAGCCATGTGCTCCACACGCGCGGTTCACCAACTCTCCGAACGTCGATATCAGAATCCTACACTTGGAACTTGATGTTAGTCGAGACAAGGTGCTATGCTTACCCTTGTGATAGACCGCTATATTCGCAGTCGCCTGGCTTCTATAAGTTTGAGCCGAGCTATTAGTAAAGAACAACTATCCGGGCCTCTAGACAAACGACTGAAGGATTGGTAACTCAATTGAAGCCACAATGGCTATTATTGAAGTGCTGGTTTGAGGTTTCGGCATATCCGCAGGCTTCGTCCTCTTCTTTCTGTCGACCACTTCTGTGCCTTTGCTTCTCACTACACCTGGGCACCTACAAACTCTTGAGCTGTTGTGCACCTTCAGTCTTACTTGCTTATAAGAAGATGATAGCGGGAACTACAAGGACAATAGGGACTTCTGATAGTCGAGTAGTGATCTATAGTACGCGCCTGTACATACATAATAGCTGCCCTGTGCTTAGACCTAGGTCTTGTACAAAGGAAGACACGTTAGATGCTGTATTGTATATAAGACAGTTGTTATAGCTCTGGTATAATCTTGTTAATACGCAATAATTGAAGCAGGTTTAGACGCTTGCATTACTTAGGATCTTGCCTGTGTTAACGAGTATTGTGCAGAATTACCTTGAGCGAGCTATTAGGTTTTGAACGTAAATAATACATTATACAGACAAAGAACGTCTCTCGAACAAGGCTTCGAAAGGATTTGTGTTATGTGCGACACGTTACAGCAAAAAACAAGGGGTTGACTAAGGGATGCCCCAAAGTGACCCAAAACAGCGAAAAAAAATATCCTGGAGTATCTGACAATGCCAGACGAATGCTGAACAGAGTGGGACTCGAACCCACGCCACTTTCGTGACCAGGATGTCTTAGAAATTGCTCTCTTAGACTTAACGTTAAGAAACCTTAACCTGGCGCCATAACCAGCTCTGTATGGGATGTTAGAATGGATGCGTTGAAGATGGAGGTGTTTAGACTAACCGGCCATCTGTCCTTCTCTAGGAATTGATGAAGATCCGAGCAGATCGTGCGTTTATATCCCCAGCTCTTTGTTGGTTGTGGGAAAATTCACTTGAGCGATGCGGGGCAGTTGGGTAATATGGACCACACCAACGCTGACCTTGGACAAAATGCAGCCTAACCACAAAGGAAGAACACCAAAGCAGTCAAGATCGGCGTTGCTACCAAGTCACATCGTTCCGGGAAGAAAACAAACAAAGCATTGATACTCTGAGGTATATATGGGCGTACCCCCGTAAGACCAGAAATTGATTAAACTCTGAGGCAATTTGAATCCCAGGCTGTTTAAATCTGAAATCTGTTGGATCGTTCTCTGGATACTGTTTGTCGCTTTGCGACATTGACAGGCCGATGCATGCTTCCAGAAAGGCTTCTCACAACCTGCGGAACAGTGGCAAGCCATACCCCAACTCTATTGAAACGCACACTACATTTCACACTCCAAAATTCAAGAAGAAGGGCGAGTACGATTTCACTGTTACACCTCACACAAGGAACAACCCGGGCACTGGACAGGTGCCCTGCTGTCTACATCGGTGCAAGGCACGAAAGTCAACCAACCCCCAAAACAACGTAGACATTTAGATCTGTTTTCTTGAACAGCCGCTCAATATCACCTCAGATCGAGTGGCTGCAAGTAGTGCCGCTGGCCAGTTGGCAAAGCAGGATGTTTTCGGGGCTTCTGTGAAATCTTGGCTTATGCATGTGCGCAAATGCGCATCTGCGCACCGTAATCGACGGTAAGAATTTCCTTCCCAATGCAGTATTTTCGGCATCGGTCCGTCATCTCTCGGCCGCATCTTACAATAAGCCCTTGAATCAATACGTTCGCTGTAATATTTTAGTGTGGTGCATGGGCGGGACGGCCATCGCATCTTCCCCCCGCGATACGCGTACTGCCTGCACATGTCAGCACGGATGCAGCAGCCACATTGCTGCGCCTCGCGTGACTTCACCGCCCAGCTCCACCACCAGCCTCCCCTGCACCAACCCAGCTAGCATGAGCTCCGTGAAGCATACATCCCCGCATTGAGATGGGCGCGCGCAAATGCAGCCATCGCTTGCGGTAGACCGCCATGACGTATTGGCCCATCTCGTCGCCCTCCGTCTTCGCGGCCACTAAACGTACGGATCCTGGGCGCACGAACACCTCGCACGATGGCGTCGAACACAAGCAATCGGACGGAGCGCATGAAGGGTCGAACCCCCAATCGCAGAATCAATTTGAACATGAGGCCTCTACCGGAAGTAAGAATGGGGTAGAAGAGAAGAATGGCGCGCACTCGCCGCAAGAAGGCGCGTCGGTTCAATCAGTAGAGGACGACATTCATGGCACCATCATCGCGATCAGAGTGACGAGGAGTGGTCACATGTTTGCGACTCTCACCAGAACCACCCTCACAATCTGGCAGACAAAGGCACGTGTCATTGCTAGCCCGGCGCTTCATGTGCTAATTCGTCACAGCCTACAGTAGTTCTTGCCTCTGTCCTCCGTTCAGAGCAATCCGTTAGAACATACGGTCCTAATACAGACGTCCTACTCCGCCCCGACTCCCAAATCTTCGTCGTCCAGACCGCGCTCGGCTTCCTCATCACATACTCGCTCGCGACAGACCATTCATCCCGCATATACCAGGCTCAATTCACCAACACACACGGAGGTCACGCGAGGAAAAGCAGTGCAATCACAGGCTTCAAGATCCAGCGCCAGCACGATGTCAATGCAGGACCTGGAGAGGGCAATGGCCTGAAAGAGCTCAGTCTGCGGTTCCGGATGGTGATACGGGTGGATGCTGGGATAATTCGGGCCCTGGCTCTAGACGACGAGTTGGTCGTGGCCACCGAGAAGCCGGCAGCCGTGCAATGTATTCGTTGGGCGCCGGACAACGCTGGAAGCCAGACCAGCACCGAGCTTCTGACCAAGATGACATGGTTAGGGAGCAACGCATCAATGCGAGAAATGGTCCACGATCGACCCATGAACCTGTCGTGTTGGATCACAGGTAACGGTCGAGCCTATGCTGTTCAAAAGGCGGCTAAAAGAGATGCCGCTGTCTCTAGTATCTTCCGTGGCTACGGTTTCCACACACCCAAGACTGATGCCGATTATGGTGTCAAAGCTGCTATCAATGCGAGATTCTCTTTGCTTGCTGTTGGCTGTGCCAGTGGCGAGATCCATGTATACACGGCACGCGACTATACCGGCAACATCCCTCTATCGCATAAACTACGACCGAACGTCACTTCGCCCGGCAAATTGACTGTATTGACTTATTCGCCAGACGGGTACTGTCTCTTCGCCGGCTATGAACACGGTTGGGCCATGTGGAGTGTATACGGAAAGCCCGGGGCCACCAGCTTCACTGCAGAAAGGACGCTTTCCAAGACCAACAACGAAGGGTGGCTTCTCAGTGTCAAAGAGGCTTTCTGGATTGGAGGTGGCGCGGAGCTCTTGATGTTGGGCGACAACGACAATCGTCTCTTTGTTTTGGAGATGGCTCGCAGTGCAGTCACTGGCTGCTTCTCTTCGGCAAATGTGTCACGATCTTTGATGCAGACCAGTACCGGATTCATGATTTACCGCGGTTACGATCTGCCAGATCTTACGACAATCTCCGCCGACGTGTCACTCTGGCACCATGTTCAAATCCCATCGGCTTACCTTGTCGACCAATGGCCGATTAGAAGTGCAGTCATTTCGAATGACGGTCGATATGTGGCAATAGCAGGCAAGAGAGGGCTCGCCCACTACTCCGTTAACAGTGGACGGTGGAAAATGTTCGATGATCCCTTCATAGAAAACGAGTTCACTGTCCGAGGAGGTATGTGCTGGTTCCAGCATGTCTTGATTGCGGCTGTCGAATGCCGCGAGTCTCACGAAGTAGGTACATCCAGGCGCTCGGTTCGATTTATACTGACTCACTTGTCAAGGTCCGGGTATATTCACGCGAGGCGGCTCTTGACAACAGCCATGTCATGCATACGCAGAAGCTACCTGCGCCCATCGTACTGATAGCACCCTCCGGCGAAGATTCACTCCTGGTCTACACGTACGAGAATATATTGTACCACTACGTAATCAGTGTGTCCGACGCAAGTGTGAAGTTGGTGCAAGTGGGTCAAATCGCCCTGCATGGCATCATTCGGGCTCCTACACGAGTGCGAGCGCTTAGCTGGATATTACCGGAAGATCAAATACGTACGTTCTTTGATCCTACGGCACTGTAACCGCTGACACGTCTTAGATAACGGTGATCCAACACAGGACGTGGCGGTCGCGACTATCCTGTTCCTCGTAGATGGTAAACTTGTGCTCCTGCAGCCAACGACTACCGAGAGTGGCGAACTCAAATACGAGATGCGCATCATCGCGCAGAACGTGGAGACGTATGCTCTTATGCGCGATCACCCTGCGTTCGCATTGGACCGACATGCCGATTCGTTGCCGGCGAGCCCCTCTATGGAACTGACCATGGAGGGTGTACACGGCCACGATTTACGTGACTCATTGTGGTTCTTCGATGGTAACGACATGCGAGTTTGGATAGACATGCAAGACGTCCTTGCTTCCGCGTCACCAGAGATCGGCAGGGAACTGCCCACGCCTGTTCAAATCCCGGTCGACTTCTATCCTCTTTCGGCGTTGATTAACAAAGCAATCATATTCGGGGTGGAGTCAGAGTTGATTCAACGCAGGGATACGAGCTTCGCGTTCTTGCGCTTCGGAACCAGGGTAAGTCTCTGCGCTCTGCTCCCGCGTCATTGGTGGTACACTGATCTCATGCTGACACACATGCTAGACACACCTCTTTCTCCCCGCATTGCTGCGGTGTCACCTGGCGCAGTTCAATCACCCTGCAGCCTTGCATCTTAGCCACCATTACCAGCATTTGCTATATTTCCCCCATGCTTTGGAGATCTTACTGCATGAAGTCTTGGACGAAGAAGTGGATACGCAGCCACCACCCGAACAGGCGCTATTGCCGAGCGTGCTATCATTCCTGAGCTCCTTTCCCCGATATCTCGACATTGTTGTGCAATGTACCCGTAAAACTGAGGTCCGTTCATGGCGGACGTTATTCTCGAACCTGCCTCCACCGGAAGAACTATTCGAAGAATCGCTACAGAAAGGGAATCTTAAGACTGCAGGTGGCTATCTCCTTGTTCTTCACACTTTCGAAGAACTGCGACCGACAGGCGATCAAGTCGTGCGCTTACTTCAACGCGCCAAAGACGAACAGGATTGGGAGCTATGCAAAGAACTCGCGCGATTTCTTATGGCTCTTGATGAATCTGGCGCAACACTCCGAAGTACGTTGGAGCTTGTTGAGCTGAAGACACCATCAGCGGAACCAGTCCATGGCCAGTCGCATTTTACGTTCGAAACCGCACGGCTAAATGTACCGCTGCGGGGACGAAACAATGGGCTCAGAGCATTGAACGGCACAGGCAGTGATTTTGGGGCCGATGGTACTGGTATGATGGCGCGAGAGAGTGGTGACATTAGCCCCGGTGGGAGCGACGTAAGTGCTGGTAGCGATACACGTCCGTCACAAGCACCCGGTGATTATTTCGGCCTCGGGCTGAACAACATGCGTCAGTAGTAGTAATAACCAGATTATCCCATGGATTGTATCATTGATGCAGCTATGTACATCTTTGCAAGCGGTCCGTGTATTCAAACCCACGATACTCACAACGATGATGTATGGCGTCGCATCACGAGACTCGCTGTAATGGTTCGGCCGACGTCGCTACCTAGGTACCGCTGAACACACATTGACCACCACTCGAACAATTAAACAGCCACCTGGTGATGTTAGGCGATCTGGGTACTCGGGGTGCCGTGTGCTATCGATGGTCCCAAAATATGGGTCTGGCTTTGCTCTCTCCAATGAGCAGCAATGCAGGGTCGTATCGACCCCACAGGGCTGCTTATCCAACCTCACGGCAGGAAGAGGAGTATACCTCGCGATTGGTGAGCTCGACCAGTCTGCCCTCTTCTACCGCGTCTTGTACGGGATCCCGAGGCACGGCGCACCCACGTAGCTGGTCAACTGGTAAGCGAACGTTTAGATTGCGGTCGTATCTGTGTGCTCCGTCTAACGTAGTATCGCCTGATGTCTCGTGTCGTGTGTAGCGGAGAGGTACGTAGCTGAGCCAAGGGTTCCATGGGACGAAATGGCTTGGTAAAGACATCTACGTCCGCCGCTCGACCAAACTTTGTGTCTAGATAAGATAGCAGGGTTGGCATGCGCTCTGGGGATGCGGTGGCATCAACCGGGCGGTGAGACGCGCTGGGCCTCTACAGCGTCTCCAGGGCTTGGAGGTCAGCTTTCGCACGTGCGAAGCAACGTCCAATGAAGGGCCTGGTCTCCTCACGAGGCAATCGATGTGGGTGAAGTCCCTCACAGAGATTGTAGAAGGACTGAGAGGATACAGCCTCGTGATTCTGCTCACAGTGGCAACGCGCGCATTGCACCAAGCCCATTCCATCCAACATGGCAAACTGCTCCAAAGTTTTGACGGATCCCCGAAAGCCCTACTTACTCGTGCTGCGTCTAAGACGGGTCCCGCGCTAAAGCGAGCACCAGTGCAATGGGTCGGCGTTCAGGCAACCAACTATGCCTCCTCCCCGGCGCGCAGGCCTCTCGTTCACTCGTCGCAACAAGCATTAAGGACTCAGCCACGACTGCCTTCACCGTATACTCATCCCAGCACCAGCACGTTGCTGCGCATACTCAACACACGCTTTATGACGCACAATTGCCTGCTTTCCGCTTCATCTGTTGCACAAAGCTTTGTATGGCTGGAATTGCGCCCTTTCTGGAAATATTCACGGGCGGCAAGGCACACTGTCACCAGCCGCGTATATATACTTCTGGCCCCATTGCTTTCAGCCTTACCCGATACCGATCGATCCTTCGTCTTCTGTTGCTCAGATTCCATCTAAATCGTTAACATCTGCCATAGGAATGACACTACATTCCGATCACCGAATCGAACATCATCGCGCTTGCCAATTATCCTTGAGTACTATCGGGCTAGTCGACAACAATGACTGCCCCTCCAGCCGCGCGACCGCTCTTCTCCGCCCATCACATGCCATTTGTCTATCCTTCACCACCCTCGACGATCGCATCGGACTCAAGCTTCTATGGAAATGTCATGTCGCCTCCGCAGCAACTCAATGGTGAGCGTGCCTTTTCGTATCATTGAACGGACTTGATGCGCGTACCACATGCGGAAGGCGCTCTCGCTACGGCCGAGGTCCACTGCTTGCGCATGCTGCACCTTCACGGTGTGTAACACGATCACCAACATCAGCAGAACCCCTGATCGCCATCCCCAGCTCACTCAGTGGTGCCAATCGCTAATATCCAGTAGAATTCATGCCGCCTCGGAAGTCGAGCTCTTCGCCAACGGCGAAGTCACCTGACAATGCGAGCCTTCGATGGATAACCGCCACCAAACCCAGCGATTTCAAATCAAAGGCCACCATGCAAACCGTACGCCAAACCGCGATGGGTAGCTATCTAAAAGCTACAAAGAATCAGGTCAGCGACAAAACTAGGGCCAATAGCGAAGCCTCGGATCATTCGCGATCGAGCTTAGGTTCCCAAAGCACCACAAAACCACGAACAATCAAAACGCCGAGAGTCAAAGAGAAGAAGAGTGATGATAAGATACATCGGTTGTCGCAGTCTACGAGCAGCAGCCAGGAGGCTCCCCATCATGATGCTCAGGTAGCACGGATCACGCCTCACCAATCGACCCTCACCCAGACACCCATTGTTATTCCAATTAGAAGTGGCCATCGGTATCCATTCGACCTAAAACCAGTACCAGATCTGAGATGTCTTGGGAATGGGCTAGACCCGTTCGGAACTATGTTTCAATCGAGGAACACTCGCGTGAACGTCGAGAGGCTGAAGATTGAATGCTCCAAATACTTCGGCACGGAGGGTCTGGGTAGGTACTGGATCCCCGAATGCCTGAGCTATGCACACACCTTCCTCAGCACCCTCTACATGGCTTCCGCATACGATGATGTCGTTCACAATCGAGAAATAGAGAGTTTGGAAACCGCGGCACTGCGCCAAGATGTCATACATTTCGTAGGTGGTCACCTCACCGACGTGGAGCAGAGTGTGGCGGATCACAATATCATCGCCGTCAGCCAACTCATACTGGGGGACGTCATAAGCCGCGCCGATTTAGGTCTACGCTACCACCAGATGGGCATTGCCAAAATGATCGAGCAGCGCGGTGGACTTCAAACCTTGGGTGTCAACGGCCAGCTAGCATCTGCAGTCTCGTGGGCAAACCTCGCGACCGCGGCTTTGCAGGAAGCCTCTCCCACTCGGATGTATGTTGACTACTGCGAGATGCGGGCGTTAAAGACATATCCTTTGATCGCTACGATACCGGAATCGCCGCTATACCATCCACACGGCAAATTCATGACGATCGAGAGGTCGGCAAACTGTAATGCGAATGCGCAAAAACTCCTGGAAGACGTTCGCACGATGATGGAGGACCTGCTTGACACCAATAGCTCGAGGCGTGCAGGCAGCTCTAACAAATCGCGCAGTGCCTACGACCGCATCATTCGATTTCGGTCTGTACAGCCCTCCCGCAAAACATCCATACTGAAAACGAAAGACTGGAAGTATGAGGCAATTCGCCTCGCTGCGATCGTCCAGGCTCAGGCTATGTTCGATCAAGTGCCCCTGTCGGAGGCGCTCGACCGTGTGCAGTTACCTGAAATACAACCGTTTTTGTATAGCTCATCGATGGCCTCACACTCTAACGGCTCTTTTTCCTCGACTCTGGACCCCCAAGATGTCAGTCCAGCTACCGACCTTTCCGAAAGCCCCATGTTTGGTTCATACAGCGAAGGCTTTCCTTCCAACCACCGGTTTTCGAATTCATCCACCTCATCACGACCCTTGCTTTCGTCATTGCAGTCAAGCTCATCGGACGTTCCCCTTCAACAAGAAGTGTTGATGCGTGAAGTCAGCGGAGATACCATCCTCCAACAACTACGAGACGCCCTCGAGAACTCCGACCTTTCAGACTGTTGGTCCGATATGGCCGGAGTGCTACTGTGGATTGGCTTGGTCATGGGAGCCGCGAGCAACAACAGCAAAGACAAGATCGTGCGAAGATACTTCTCTGCAACAACAATGCGGGCATGCATCATGCTGTGCTTTGAGCATCCTGAAGCAATTCATTCCACGATGCTCAGAATGACTGATCTTATTGCAGCCTTAGGCAGAAAGTCCAACGAGGGTCAAATGATAAGGAACGACAGCTTCGTGTCGAGGAAGCGATCAAAAAATTGAAGAACTACCGTGTGCACAACTCAAAGGAAACGACGTTGCGACAAGCTTTCTCCACAGTGGCGATGTCTTTCGGCGTCTCCGAATGCTCCACCTCGAATCGGTATCCGTGCTCATGTAGGGCTGTAGGGCTTAGGTCCAAGGCTGAAGGCGCAGCCTTACTCTTCTACTATCTCGAAAACATTCGTGGGTATCTAGGCGTGACATCTACTTTCTTTGTACGGATGTATATACTTTCACATTTACTGTACGATATCATTGTAAGGCGTTTTCGGAGTTTTATCACTTACTTTGGGGGTCAAGGTGGCGACAGATATCTCTTTTCAGATACACTCTCATTAATTATCACTTATCACTTATCATTGATCACTGCAAGCTCACTGATGGCTTATACTTCTGTGACTTGATATGTTCTCATATGCCTACTAACAAGACCCGAGGCCTGGCTCTCAAAGGTTCATGCCTTCATGCCTGCACTCATCATCGGCGTGCCTCACACCCAGCGACTGTGCCATCCGACACCCGCTTAACCCTTGGTAACCTTGTTGATAGTACCATCCTTGTCGAGGTGAACGTTCAGCCTCTCGGGCTGGAAGTCCATGGTCTTCATGTCGCCTTCGTTGAGAACGCGGTGTTGCTGGGGGAGGTCGGTCTTTGCGAAAGTCTAAGGATAGCGTTGAGTTAGCGTTGAGACTCAAGCGGAGGGATAGGATAAGGGGACAAGTAATAGTAAGAGGCAACTCACCATCTCATCATGCTGGTCTCCAAGCTTCTTGCCCATGAGCTTGCTCATCCAGTCATCGTTGGAGTTTCCGTCCTTGGACTGCAGACCGGGGACTACGAGAGGCATGTTGTGCGGTGGTGTTCGGGTGGTATAGAGTCTGTGTGGATGTACGTGTTTGCTTGCGCGGAGTTTGGAGAGTGGTCTTATCGTGGAGGTTGTTGCAGTGTTTGGATAGTTTTGTGGTCGGAAAGTGGGGTAGAGGGGATGCAGTACTTATGCAAGTAGACCCTGGCTGACACTTGCGTGAACTAACTTGTTTGTTTGGGCTTTAGGGGTCACCAGGCAGCAAGATGGGCTATGGTGAGGGCTTGGAGGGGAGGGTGACGTCACCCGTGTCTAGCCGCGTAAGTGGGGTTGTTTGGGGTTGATAGAACGCGGGATTGGCATGTGTTAGACTGCGCTGGTTTCGGGATGCGATATTCCACTCGTGGGGTATAGCGCAAGCCTTTGAGAAGCTGTTTGAACTTTCGCGTACGCAGACTCAGGCCGGACTTGACGTTAGTGAAGCCCTTTACTGGCAGCTCTCTAGGGCTAGATGTATGAAAAGTGCTGATCTCATGCATCTCCACAACAAGAGTAACAATACCATCTGACGAATCTCAGGAGACGAAGCATTGATGATGGGAAAGTAGAGCGACACTCAAAAGCAACAAATTGACCAGCACGAGTTCACGTCATCATAACATGATTTGAAGAATGTGATTTGACCCTGCCTTGCTTTGTAGCAAGCGGATACAGGATACGTAATCTACATCAAGAGATTCCTTTCTACTTTACGATGGTCGAGTGGTCTAAACACTACGCGGACTGACTCCGAGCTGAGAGATCACTCATTTGCCGTCGCGCATGTTGCGGAAGAAGTCCATGACACCGGTGAAGACGACCAGCAAGATACCGCCACCAGGTCCCAATCTCAGGACCTTGGGTGTGAATCCCTTGTATAGTGCCGCGAAGCCCTCCTCCTTCATGACCGTACCGAGAGCCGGCCATGCCCAGTTGTACTTGGGAATTGATCCTGCGACCTTGGGAGAGTTCTGAATACGCGACTTGACAACGTCCATGGGAGTGTTTAGGATAGTGCCGACCGTGCCACCGATAGCACCAGACATGAGGTCGTTGGTGATCTGGCTCTTCTTAGTGGTCGCTGCGGGCAGGAGAGCGCGGACCTGGAAGATGCAGCCAAAGTATCCAGCGTTCCACAGGATGTGCCTCCACATGGTCGACTCAAGACCCTGGTAAAGGGTGAGCGGTCCTTCCTGCTTGACAATCTTGGTCACGCAGTCCACCATGCCGTTGTACTTGTGAGCTTGCGCCCTGTCTTGTAACCGGATCTTGACGAGCTCGAAGGGTACGACGACGAAGGCTTCGGTGGCACCTGCGGTGGCGCCGGTGAGGATGGAGAGCGACTGGTTCATCTTGGCCTGGCCGAACAAGTTGCGGTAGAAGGAACCCCATGAGTCATTGGCTGCGAACTTGGTGGCCCTGTGTCGCGTGAGATGATTTCCATCTTTGTCGGTATGAAGAAGCAGGGAAGCGCATACCTCTTGGGAGCTTCCATAAGAATAGGCGCGGTGATACCGCGGTACAATCTCGACGCACTGGCAGATGTCAACCCCTCTTGCTCATGATCGCAGGAGCGTCATAGCGTACCCCTCATTCTTGATGATCTTCCTGAAGCAGTCCATCATGCCATTGTAGCCCTCGTCACCGACTACCTTGCCAGAGGTCTGAAGTTGTCTGTGTATGTTTAGAGGCGGTCTAGAGGTGGTGTCATATGCGGTCGCTTACATCCGGGTCTTGACGACGTCCAGCGGGTACCTTGAGATAGTGTTAGTGCTTGAGTCTCGACTGTGCGGGTGCAGGATGGTACGTACATGATCAGAATCTATAGATAGGGCTACATTAGCACAGTTCATCTCACGCGAGCTCCATAGACAGTTGCGCACTCACTTCTGACACACCAGCCACGGCACCTGGACATTGTTAGTACTGATTGACATAGCTGAAGCTCAACTGGCACGCAGGAATGCCCTGTGCGACAATCGGAGAGAAGCGCGTATAGATTTCTTGCTTGGTGCGGAGCCGGATTTCTCTCGGGTAGCTGTCGCATCGGAGCTGAGCGGTGTTAAGAGAATTGGAACTTACCAGCCGCGAACTGGTAGACAAAAGGCAATGGCTTCGCATCGGCAGCAGACATGTTGGCGGTTGTGGTGGGAGGTAATGAGATGGTCGAGGGTGAGAGAAGAGAGATGGGCGCTGTTGGACGAGCGATTCACGGTCGGCGCGCACAATCTGGGGAAAGAGTGCTAGAGCGTGGGATGAAAGTCCAAACTCCGCTTAGGCGTGGTCCTAGCTTCCCGTCATCGGTTGACACCATTTCGATTGGCGCAAAAGCGACTATCTGACCCGTCCCTGCCTCTAGACATGTCTTGCTACTTTTGTGATACGCGGAGCTACCTGCGATACGCCAAGTCGTGTCAATTCCGTGACTGTATCAATCAGCATGTCCGAGGACTATGACGGACCTCGGGAAGCCTGCACATGCCGGTCGGCCTAGACCGAGACTGTCTACGATTCTCAATGTTCAACGTAGTCTCCAAACGAATAGCCTTGATCTGATCATGCTTGTGTCCCATAGATGCGATTCATGCAAAGAGTGGTTCAGGCCAGCGCAGGTCCCCGCACTCGGAGCTGTGTCGCACGTCGGCTCGCAGCAACCGGCCCGAGCGCGTATCGCCACGAGCTCTCGCCTCGCCCAACGTGATTGGCCACTCACGACGCGTCTCTCGCGTTCGGTGCTTTGTCGACGCTGACGCTACCAACCATCTCCATGTCCACGCGACAGAGGTCCTTCTTTGACCAGAACCCGAAGCCAAAGGTACTTGGATAGTCCGCTGCCTTCACTGCCGCCGCCTACTCACCTCTCACCCTCGCAGCAGCACTTCAAGGGCCAATGGAACCGCCCACGCAACTTCCCCCACCAAAACAGTAACCAGGCGGCGCCGCAGGCTCGGCAGGTAGTTACTGGCCCTCCCATCATGCCTTCGACCCAGACACGCACCAAGCTCAAAGCTTTCCAATTCATCGAGGGCGCACCCACGGCCGAGTCCCTCCGCCAGCGCGAGGCTGAGAAAGAAAACCTACCTTCGGCGCGAGGAAAGACAGCCAAGCCCATGGGCACACCAAAGGCGAATCGGGTCGCGAAAGATGTGGGAAACACCATCAAGACTCCGAAGCTGCCGACCATTCTCGACTGTCCGCCGCCGTCAACCCCCGCCACCACGAGGCTGCCGCTTGCGGACCTAGTGGGCAACGTCGACGATTCCTCGAGACACGCGCCGCAACCCGTCGCCTCGCCCGAAGAGACGCTGATATGGAGAGGCTCGCAGGCAGTGAACACGCCTTTGCCTCGGAAGAACAAGAAGCGCGCTAGGAGCTCGTCGCCTGTCGGACCGTCGCAAGACGAACACAGACTGGACGGCGCCAGGCAAGACATCACAACACCCCAGGCCGACCCTGCCATGGAGCTGTGGTCACGGTACACAAACAACAAGGGAACACCAAGCGCCAATAAGAGCGTGGCGTTCGCACATCTCATCAACGAATCGTCACCCAGGTCGATGGCTGCTGCTGGAAGTGTCAGTGGGCTTCGCAGATGGGCAAGTTGTGGCGTAGAGTTCCCAGCATCGACCCGGAAGAAACGGAGAACCCACGGTGTGTTTCAGCCGGAGCAAGAAGCTACAGAGGACGTTTTCGCTGGCGCATCTAGTTCGGATGGGATTATGCTTGGACAACCCGCGAAACCCAACATCGCGAGCATGGTCCAGCGCATGAGGGAATGCGTGTCAAAGTCACAGCCGCGTATATCGTCACAGATGCCCTCAAGCTCGTCCCCATTGCCTGGGGCCGGCGACCGTCAGGACGAATCGTCAGGCTCTCCTCTTCAGCGGCGTGCACGCGACTATCTTGCAGAAACCTCCGAAACGATACGGCACGAGTCGGCACCTCTAGAAGATACCGTGGAAATGTATGACGAGCTCGTTCAAGAAGATGATTACGTGGAAGCGGCACCGAAGCCACCGGCATCGCAGGGATCCTCAGATGACTTCGGAGACGACTTCGACGCGGATATGGTGGAAGCTTTGGATATATCACCTCGACCTGTGCAAGCTCCACCGCCCACGAAGTCCGCGCCACCGGCACGCTCCACGAGCTACGTTACCATACCCACCGAGCCCATCCTTGCGCCCGCACAACACCATCATGCAGCACGGATACCACAACAAGGCAGTGATGACGATGAGTTTGGCATGGACGATGAGGATGACTTCGCTGCGGATCTGGAACATGTAGCATCGCTCTACGATACGCGATCTGTAGAGTCTCCAATAGCAGACCAGGCCCTGACCGCAGAGGCGGAAGGCGTAGGAGCTACAGCAAGTGCAGCGTCGGCACCCGTCATCAGCCTTCTGGACGACGAGGACGACGATGACGACTTTGGAGAGGACATCGATGCTGACGAGTTCGCTGCCGCCGAAGTTGCAGCCACCCAAGTACCTGCCAATACTGTAAGTAGAGTGTGAACTTACCCCTGATCAAAGAAGCCTACTAAATCTCGAAGAGTCAACAGGAAAATAGAGCAATCCAGCGCTACCTTATCAAGCGAGTGGACGAAAGTTCATATACCACGGATCGCGGCTACCAGATGCCCGAGAAGGTAAGTCACGGACTCAAGCGCCTTTTGGCTGCCCACGCTAACACAGTGTAGGTTCTGCTAGTTGAGGAAGAAAAGACAAAGTTATTCAAAGCGATCACTTTACGACAAGCTTGGTTCGACACTCCATGCACTACGGGCTCGTTCGTGCATGTCATCGGTGACTTTACAAGTACGGGACAGTGTATCATTGATGACCACCACAACATGCTCATTCTTCATCCTGATCATCTCATCTCATCGACTGTTGTCGCTGACTCTTTTGGGTGTTTACGACGTGCGGTGCTGCAAGACCGTGTAAAGGCCACCAGCAAGGCCAACGCCCCAATGCTCTACGGCACACTGCTCCACGAGTTGTTTCAAGAAGCCATGAAAGCGAACGAATGGAGTTCTGTATTCTTATTGGACACCATCGAAACGCTCTTGCCGAACCATCTCGAGACCATACTGGAGATCAACTCAACGTGCGAAGCCGTCAAGGAACATCTGAGCAGCAAGCTGCCAGAGCTACAGGCATGGGCCAAGGTGTTCGTTCGTGCAGAACCTCAAGCTGATGCCGTCGTTCGAGAGCGAAACGGACGTCAGTCGACCATGAGCATTAACAAACTACTTGATGTGGAAGAGCACGTCTGGTCTCCAATGTATGGATTGAAAGGCAACATCGATGCTACTGTGCAAGTGACAATGCGCGATGATCTCGGGGAACGCACATTGACAGTGCCTTTCGAAGTCAAGACTGGCAAGAACTCTTCGAACGCTGCACACGTTGCTCAGACCGCTTTGTACAACCTGTTGTTGTCGAATCGATATGGTACGTCCTCCAAGCCAGATTGAATTCCCCGCTAACTTTGCCAGACGTTGACATTGCTTACGGTATCTTGTATTACCTTGAGACGTCCGAAATTAGCCGTATTCCTGCGATTCGCAACGACATCATTCACATGATCATCAAGCGCAACGAGTTGGCTTGCTATGTTCGAGACCGCATCGAGTTGCCACCGATCCTGAAGGAAGACTTCAAGTGTCAAAAGTGTTACGCACAGGAGCCTTGCTTCCTGTATCATAATCTCGTTGAGGATGGAAAGGGCGAGATGTTGAACCCGAAGGCGAAAGAAAGATATGACGAGCTGGTGAAGCCTCTCCAACCTTCTCATCAAGAGTTCATGAAGAAGTGGGACACGCTGTTGACCAAAGAAGAGACGGATATGATGAAATTTCGACGAGAGTTGTGGACCATGTTGAGCACCGAACGGGAAAAGCTCGGTCGTTGTTTCTCGAACGTCATCTTGGAGCCTGGATCTGCCCATGAAGACAAGAACGGCCAAAAGATCAACCGCTACAACTACACGTTCATCAAACAGCAGCCGGCTCCAGGGTTTTCCTTCACCGAGTCCCAGCTCATCATCGGAGAGCCTGTTGTAGTTTCGGATGAGGAAGGCCATTTCGCGTTGGCTAACGGATACGTCACCAACGTGAAAAAGCGTCGTATAACTGTGGCTGTTGACAGACGTTTGCACAATTCTCGAACCAAGCTACCGGGTTTCCATTCACAGAACAACCAAACCTTTGCCGGCATCATGGAGGTCACCAAGGAGGGGGAGACTGTGGCGGAGTTTCAATCTGATGAGGAGCCCGTACTATATCGTCTTGACAAAGACGAATTCAGCAATGGTATGGCTGCAGCGCGCAACAATCTCATCCAGATCATGGATGACAGCGTTTACAAGGCCCACGACCTTCGCGCGCTAATCGTAGACGGTCGAGCTCCTGCATTTAAGCCCGTACCAGATGCGCTGTCATTGCCTCACTCATCGCAAATGTCCATGAACTCTGATCAGCGCGCTGCCGTCGCAAAGGTCATGTCTGCAAAAGATTATGCCCTCGTGCTGGGTATGCCGGGAACCGGGAAGACAACCACAATCGCGCACATCCTTCGTACGCTGGTGGCGAAAGGTAAAAGTGTCCTGCTTACTTCGTACACCCATACTGCTGTCGACAACATTCTTCTCAAGATTCGAGATGACAAGATTGGCATACTACGCTTGGGTGCTGCGAAGAAGATTCATCCTGAAGTCAGAGAGTTTGCTACGCTTGCTGCGGAACCGAAAGACAGCCTCGAGGAGCTTGAACGATCATGGATGCAGCCGCCAGTCGTGGCTACGACGTGCCTTACCATCAACCATCCCCTGTTCAATCGCCGCGTCTTCGACTACTGTATCGTCGACGAGGCGTCCCAGATCACCCTACCTGTATGCTTAGGGCCCATTCGCATGGCTCAGAAGTTCATTTTGGTGGGCGATCATTATCAGCTGCCCCCACTGGTCCAGAACAAGGAAGCCATGGAGGGTGGACTTGATGTGTCGCTGTTCAAGCTCCTTTGCGAGGCTCATCCACAAGCAGTCGTCAGTCTGGAGCATCAGTATCGAATGTGTGCTGAGGTCATGCTACTGTCAAACAACTTCATCTACTCAGGACGGCTGAAGTGTGGTACGAATGCTGTTGCTTCCCGCAAGCTCACGCTCCCCAGGCCCGACGGTCTCATTGCTTACCACCATGGTCCGCATCAGTCAAGATCTAATGAAGTGCAGCCTTGCGTTGGCCCTAATACCGCACGCTGTTGGATATCTCGTTCCTTGTCGCCGGATCAACCCGTTGTGTTCGTCAACACCGATCTCATTTCATCGACCCTAGAAGCGCAATCTGGGTCGCGCATCACCAACACCCTGGAGGCACGGCTTGTCACACAGCTCACGGTGTCTCTTCTCAGCCTCGGTGTCCCTGCGGGAGAGATTGGCATCATAGCGTTCTATCGTTCACAGCTCGCCCTGCTGCGACAAAGTCTGGCTTCTGCACACACCCAGACGCAGTCCTCCGAACTCGCTGCCCCCGTCATCAGCGGTCAAGGCTGTGCGGGTGTGGAGCTACATACAGCAGACAAGTTTCAAGGCCGCGACAAGGAAGTCGTTATCGTGTCTTGTGTACGGAGCAACGAGAACGGCACAGTCGGTGATCTTCTCAAAGATCGAAGACGTGTCAATGTTGCCCTCACTCGCGCGCGATCGAAACTTGTCATTGTCGGCAGTGAGAAGACTTTATCGAGCAACGAGCTTTTGCGTGATATGGTCGCCCTTTGCCGAGAGAAAGACTGGGTACTTGATCTCCAACCCGATATGGTCGAATCCCACAGCTTCGACGAAAGCATTACACAAACAAGCAAGACTCCTGTGAGACAGTCGACCTCTTCCTTGTTCGCCAGCAAGATGGCGAAGAGCCCTAGCCTGACGCCCAGCCCGTCGAAGAAGCGCAAGGCACTTGGCGATCTCACAGCGAAACCTGGTAAGGTGAACGCCAGGAGTCCGAAGAGGAGAATTGGCAGTAAAAGCACGAGTGGAAGCCCTGAAGAGAAGAGGGTACCCGGAAAAGTCATCACAGCAGGAAAGAGGGGCGTGTTGGATGGCAGACCGATTTTGAGGGATATTTACAATGGCGCCATCTAAAGGCCAGGTATTTGCAAAGGGTTGACAGGGGCGTTCACGTTCAAGAGCCATCATGTTGAGTTGGGTGGGTGGCTTCTCCGATGTTGGTTTGACAGGGTGTAGGATAACAAACGACGGACTTTATGTAGGATAGTAGCATTATTAGATATCAGCGCAGCGTAGGAAAGCATGGATGGTGCGGAGGATGTGCACGCTATCGATGCAGCAACATAACAAGGCTTTCGAGGTGTCAATGTTGAGTGTGCGCACACAAACATCCTGCCAGTCCATCTTCCCAGTCACAATAAAGTGCTATGACTCTCGCGAAACCTCGCGTCTCAACATGCTATATTCGGTCTCTATCGGCTCGCGACAGCAGCCTAGCCGGCGTACCATGAGCTCGCCAGCTTTTGTTCGCTTTGTGTCAACACCATGAGAGATTGAAGGAAAGAGTGTTCCGCTCTATCCGTACCTACCAACTCTACTAGAACGTGGCGATTCGCGACCCGAACTACGAGGTTTGAGGACTCTAGATAGCCTCGCAGAGCGCGACGCATGTACACCCAGCGATTGGACCGACGCGAAGGTTCCTGTAGTCGCACAATGGCCACAAGAATGGACCGCTGGCGCAACGTAAGATCTGGCCTTATTCCCAGCTAAGTGCGCATCCACTGGTTTGTTGACATAGCTTTCATGCGCACCCAACGAGGCAAATGGACAACCTATCCTTGCCGAGACGCCCGATTTGGCCATTGCGACGATATGCTGGGGTTCAATCATTGGTGGAGATGACGCTCGGATGGTAGCACAGCGCCGCTGGCTTGCATCACAAATTGCTCACCGTCGAATAAAATGTCTCTCCTCCACATACCGAAGGTACGGCTGAGGGGGCCACTTCAGCTATATGCCGGCTGATGAAGCCGTTCGGATGCTCAGCTCTGCCATGCGGCCGACCGACGCGGACCGTCCCGTTTACTGTTGACTTGCAGCATTTATAGATTCCGCGCCGACAGCCACATGCTTACAGCATTATCAACCTTCCCTAACCTTGGCCACTTAGTCGGGTGTCTTTCCGATATAATGAAGACCCTAGTCGGTTTTATCATCTGCTCGCGATGTGCGCCGGTTCTTGCATACGACAACGGGCAGTTCAGACAGTTTTACGCGGCAGGGGCTTGGGATGATGTCTTGCAAGAACTCATGTACGGTGTTTGCGCAGCCGAATGGACGGAACTGCAAGCTGATCCAGGGCGAGGTGGTTGGGTTCTGGTGTCCTGCATTCTGGAAAACTTCACCGAGATTCGAAAGACAGAGATGGCAATTGTATCCGTCGTACTGGGCCTATTGCCTATGGCCCTGCAATTTGTCGGACCAAAGGTGGCTGACCTCGCGATTCTGGGTATGCAGCGTCCGGTGTTGGCAGCTCTGATTTGCTTGGGCAGCTCCTGTCCGACGCTGGAGACCGATCGTTCGGGATTGGAGACCGTAAGAAATATGGGGCATGCATCTGTCGGGGGAGAAGATGAGGTCCTCTGGCCAGAGAAGCTGCTGACGCCACCTTCTTGGGTAAAATTCTTAATATCAGGGGTTGAATACATTCTCGTCGGTACAGCAGCGGCGAACTCGGTCATTCAGGGGTGGCAGCTCAGCTTCTGGGCTATCTCCTTCATCTCAACACTCGTTGGAGCATTTGGGAACACAGCTGAAGGGTTCTCCCCGCTCCTCTGGGTATTCCTTCCACTTCCCATCCAGGCGCTCGGCATGTGTGTTCTCTATCTCGGTAGCGACACCACAAGGCGTTCTCCATCGCAGGTGGCTCCACCTCATCTCCCGTTGGTCGCTTCGTGTCCTGAAGCATTAGAGCCGGTGAGAACATGGTTTATAAGAGAGGTGACGCCGCTGGCGTTTAGCGCAAACGGTATCGGAAGAAAGAAAAGGCAACATCTGGCGAAAAGCACAAGATACTGGATGTTGGTAATTGACTGGGCGATAAGACTTCTAGTCTGGGTTCAGGTCATCTATGGAACGATGGTACTTTCGAGCGAGTTGTTCCTGTCGCTGTTTACGGCGCTGGAGGTTGTCGGAAGATTTCTTGCTGGTGCGATGGTTTGTCGCGTAGTCCTGGAGTTCGAGATGTATGGGTGGCGTGAAGTGTCGAAGATTAGATCGCAATTTGCGACTTAGCGACTAGATTTAATTAAGATATACTACGTTATTATAGTAGAATATTAATATAAAGCTAAGTTAGAAAATATAGTCTAGTAACTTTATATAGTAATCTTAATATAATTATATATTTTAAATTAGTGCTTTATATCTAATTTTGTAGACTCTATTTAGTAAAAAGATATTAAAAAACGCTTAGCTTTTAAAGTTATTCTAAAACTACTAAAAGATTTTAAAATTTTAATATATTTAGTATATATTACTATTAGTACTAAGAGTTTTATATAAACTAATAATATATTACTTTTAAAGTTTTACTAAAAAGAGAAACTTTATATTAAGTAATATCTATATTATTAATACTTTACTATATTTAATCTTTAGTTATTAATATAATATAACTTAAGCTAATAAAAATAACTACTTTATTATAGCTTAGTTCTTAAAAGTAACTATAATAGTAAGATACTAATATAGCTACTATCTTTTTTATAGTATTATTATACTAGAAATAAACTTTAAATACTTTATTTTCTATAGTCTATTTATTATTACTTTAGCTAAGAATTTTAATAAATATTTTATACTAGTATATAATAGCTACTTTTATCTTTATAAGAAGAGCTATTTATAGCTTAATCTTATATATAAAGTTATAAGTATAAATAGTATAAGTAATTAATAAATTACTCTAAGTAGAAAAAGTAAACTAGTAATATAATAACTATTTTATTACTTTTTATAAAGTAAGTATAGTCTATAAAAAAACTTTTATATATTACTAGTAAGTTACTTAAAGGCTTAGCTATAATAAAAAACTATAAAAAGTCTTAATTTATATATTAAAAGCCTTTATAGTAGTAGTATAATAATTTTAATAGTATTAATAGTAGTAATAGTCTTAGTAGTCTTAAAATATAATATAAGATATATAAGATAAGTTTTAAAAGCTCTAATAATAGCGTTTATAATAGCTTTAATAATAGTTTATATAATAATTACTAAAATAGTCTAACTAAGAGCTTTTCTTTTAGTAGTAGTTTTAGAGTAGTTTATAGACGCTTTAATATATAATATAGTATAAGAATATAATTAATATAAGTATAAAGAAAGATAATATAACTAGTAATAAGATTAGCTTTAGATAGACTTACTAATACTAGAAGAACTTATAAAAGAGATATTACTAACGTAGTTAAGAACTTATTTAGTTAATAAGTCTTTAGATCTCTAATTTACTATAAGCTATAGAATAAGAATAAAAATAAGAATAGAGATAAAAATAGAGAATAGAGAGTATATATATAGTAAAAGTATAATTTTACTTACTAAATATTTTAGTATTTTATTACTTTATAATCTATAGCTCTATTAGTTATAAGCTATTAAAAATATATAATTATATTATAATTTTTTTTAATTTAAGTAGATATTAGTATTTTTAAAATAGTTACTTTACTACTTTAAATTTTAAAAGCTTTAACTACTATACTAAAGATAGTAGTACTAAGAACCTAAGCTTTAGTCTACTTAACACTTATACCTTTAAATATAGAATTTTAACTTTTTTAGAAATATATCTTTTTATATACTAGTAATAGACCTTACTCTTTTTAGACTACTTTACGCTATAGAATTAGTTTACTAATAAAAATATATTTTAAATACTTTAAGTTTACTATAATATAATTTACTAGTTAACTATTAATTTTTTAGTCTATAAGCTAGTTCTAGTAGAGTTAAATTTAGTACTAGTAAACTAAAGAAAATAATACTAAAAGTTTTGCTAACTTTTAGAAATATAGTATTAAATAAGCTAAAGCTTAAAAATTTAGTATTTATATTTTTTAAAAATCTTATGTATTTAATTTTAAGCTAGTAATAAATCTAATCTTAATACTAAATACTTTATAGAAGAATATTATTATAATAATACTTATTAGCTTCTAACTAATAAAGTACTATATTTAGAAAATATAAACTAATATATTCTTTAGTAAAAGTCTACTTTTTTAATATTATAAGTTACTACTTTTTAAAATCTTATAAATATAGTAAAGTATTTTAAATCTAGTACTAATCGCTACGCTAGTGTTTTTAACTATTTATAATCCTTCTAGATTAATAAGATAAAACCTATAGTATACTCTTTTTTAAAATAAAGTAATTATATAATTATATAATAATATATAACTATATTAGACTTTAAAAGTAAACTTTTAAAATATATAATATAAATCTAGACTTAATACTTAGAATACTAAATCTTATACTACTACTAATATAATATTTACTATATATATAATTTTAATATACTAAGTACTTAATAACTCTTATATATTACTAATAGCTATTTAGACTATTAACTATTACTAGTACTAGCTTTTAATAATTAGAACTTTTAGATCTTTTACTTATCTTAAGTAGAGAGCTTTATAGATATAATACCTAGTAGCTTAGATCTAGTTATATTAGTCTATAATTAGAAATATATAACTTAGTTTTACTTATTCTTTATAAAGTAGAGTCTTTTAGCTAAATAAGACTAGATAGAAGTATAAGAGCTAATTAGTTAAGTCTATAAGATCTAATTAGCTATTTAAAATAATATAATTATAGAAGTTAGCGTTTTAGATCTATAGTAGTAAGTTAATATAATATATTACATTAGGTTACTACTATAAGTAGACCTAAGCTTTAGTAAGAAATATTAAAACTTTAGACAGCTTTACTTATAGTAGTAACTTAATATAATATATTATATTAACTTACTATATATACTATAAGGTATAATATCTATAATATAAGATAGAAGTAGAATAATATATATAGTATAAAGTGTAACGTATTACATTAATTAGATAGAAGTAAAAAGATTAAGATAGAAGTAAATATATTACACGTAGCGTAAGGTACGTAGCTAATAAGACTTTATACGCTAGCTAGCAGCGTAGACCTCTAGAGTCTATACCTAACCTAAGTTTTGTAGAGAATTTTAGTATCTATATATAAAGCTATTTCTAGATTTTACTTTATATTAGGCTTATATAAATAGAATTTAGATAAAAGATCTAAGTACTTCTTACTTAACTTAGTAGAAGTAAAAAGTAATCTATAATAGTATTAAAAATTAGATTAGCTTTACTTTTTTTTAAAGTAATTAAATTTATTTAAAAAATAAAACTAAATACTTACTAAAACTACTAAGGCTTAATATAGTCTTTTCAAAAGCTATAGTAAATAACGAATTATATTACTATTAGTAAGTCTACTTAAGATTAAACTTTTTAATTATAGTAAATAAGCTTATAATTATAAAAAGCTTTTTAACTTTTACTTTTAAGTAGATTATTAACTAGTTATAAAACTTCTTTTATTAAATATTTTTAAATCTTTATAAAATAAGTATAAAACTTTATATAAACTATATACTATATCTAAAGAATAGATAGGTAACAAGAACTATTCTCTAATAATAGAATATAGCTTTGTTAGAACAAAGTAGTTAAATACTATAATAAATAGTATAACTAATAAAGATTGCAATAAAGTAATTACAAAGTAGATAATAGGTAAAAGGTAATAATATTATTACTAAGTAAAGAATAACTATAGAGAATTACTATTTCTTTTATAGAAAATAGCTACTAGAATAATTGCGTAAATATCTGCCTATTTCCGCCTAAAAATAAAGATTTATAATTAAATCTACTTAATTTCTAGATTTATAATCTAAGTCTACTAAATCTTTTTTATCTTCTAGATTTATAATCTAGACTAGTACTAATTATATTAGTCTATGCGTTGTATTATATAGACTAATAATTAGTTTATTACTAGATCTTTTAGCAATTACAGAAAGAGAGATAAGAAGATAAGAGTTATTAAATTACGTAATAACTCTAATATTAACTAGACTAAGACAAATAGAAGTATTTTAGAATCTTCTAGTGTAGTAAATTAAAACTAGCTACTAAAATCTTAATTACGTAAGCAATTAGATTTACTAGAAATTTTTCTAATTTGTTAAGAAATAATAATAAGTGCAATCTTAATAAAGCTTAATAATAAAAAAGATAATAATAACTAAGTTATTATAATCTTTATACACTCTCTTAAGCTGTAGTTTATAATAACTAAATAATAAGAAATTATAAGTAGTTTTTATAACTAACTTATTAATAACAATTTATATAAGAAGTTTTAATAACTATCTTAAAACTAAAAACCTATTTCTATTTCTATTTCTATTTCTATTTACTAAAATAAATAGTTATATAATAATAACTAAATATAAAGCCTAGACTAAAATCTCTAAGGTATAAGAACTTAGAGGTTAAAAACCTAAGCTCTGTAATAGTATTAATATACTATTTTTATTATTATAAATAATAATAATATTAACTAGTTATAAATAATTAATCTAGTTTAACTAGACTAATTCTATTTATAAAATCCTTAAATTTAGAATAACTAGTAGGTTTAGTTAGATTATCTACTAGAATAGTACTAGTATTCTTGTAAACTAGATTTATTTTATTATCTAGTAGATTTTCTCTAATAAAGTAATAAGTTATATCTATGTGCTTAGTTTTAGCGTAAAAAACAGAGTTTTTAGCTAGTTCTATAGTACTTAAAGAATCTGTTTTAATAATATTAGTTCTATTAAAAATAGAACTAAATTCTTTAATAGAATTATTATTAAAAAGATCTTTAATAAAATTATTAAGATATAAACTTTCTTTAGTAGCTTCTTTTAAAGCTATATATTCT